>NC_087444.1:8545227-8848257 GCF_036321535.1 Camelus dromedarius
TTAACAGGTCAATAAAATGGAGAGGAGACACTGAGATGCCTACAGTCACTCAGTGAGTAAAGAGTGGAACTTTCTTTTCTGACTACAAGGTTATTCTCTATTCTTAGCATCATGTCCCATTGCCTCCACGAACTTGTCCTATCCTGAAACTGAGAAGTGGGTTAGATTGGTTTACATTTCCCGCAGTCTGTCTAACCATCTCCTTCTTTGTGAATGCAGTGTACTCAGCAAGGTTAGTTAGTGAATTGGGACATACACGTTCCCTTTTGGCTGAAAGTAACCCTAGCTGATCTCATTGAACTGTTTCCTGGTGTACTAGAAATGGCGTCTCTGTATTAAAATTAGGGACAATCGAATGCATGCGGCTCACTGGCACAGGTCTTGAGGCGAATTTCTAAGAAGACGGTTGACTCTTGAAGATCTGTCAAGGAGAGGGCGATAAAGCTTTTAACTGGTTCCCCTTGTAGGAGAGACAGACGGAAGGCCTGACACCGTGGGATTATGAAGAGGGAGACTAGATTTAAATCTGCTGAAAAAAGAGTAAAGCCATCTTATGATCAATTCCTTAAAAATATTTTATAAATGCTTAATCATAATAATCTGAGTGTTAGAACAATTATGTTTTGCAATTTAATGTCATTTTGTATGTATTGTTTTATTTTAATGTTATTCCACACAAAGCCCCACATTCTTCTGACACTGTCACGTGGCAGCCCTCGTGACAACACTGCAATATCTCTCTTATCAATGCAAGGTTCTTGGTCCTCAAGAAAGCCTGATACAGCCATTCCAGACATTTTTATGTGGACGTTTCTGTCTTGTACGGGGGCTTTGAACTTCGATATTAAATCAAAGAATCTTCTTCCAAGGGAGAATGCATCCTATAATTCACAATGGAGACCTACTTCATCAAGAGCAAGGATTGTATCGCAACTTGAGGAAAGGGAGGAGGGGATTTCTCTGAGAGTTTCCTGGGATGCAGGTGTATGTGTTTGCGGAGTGGAAGGTTCTAAACACGGTAAGCCTTTACCACAGAGATTCTAATCCTCTACCCAAGTAGTTTTTGACCCATTCACCCACCATCTAGCCCTATGACTTTTAGGAAAATATCCTCCTTGACTTTTTGGACAATCAGTTCTCACAGACGACAGCAGTGTCACCAGTCACTTGAGCAAATGTCTTTTACAGAGCCTGTAAGACAAGCATTAGGAAACTGGCATTAGTGCTAAGCCAGATTAGAATTTTACAAAAAAAAATTCTCCCTCAATTGCCATGACATTTTTACTTTTGAAAAAGTAGCCCAGTATATTAGTCCACTGGAAAAGCAGTGAGCTAATTTTAGGCCAGAGGCTTGGATTGTAACTGTGTTTTCTGCTGTAAACAGGCTTACGTATTTGGGAACATGATGGCTTTTCCGGGCTTTAGTTGAATTAAACAAATGCCAAGATCTTGTCCAGTTTGTAATTGTTAAGCTATTAAACCTAGAGGAAAAAGCAAACTACAATGGGAAGTTAGAATTTATGCTTCTGATTTCTCTCCTTTTTAAATTTTTTGGATCAAGTACATCAAATAATGTTTATTTCATCTTCACATTTCTTTCCATGATTTAATCTTCTCTGGAGTGAAATGACTAACACATATGGAGGCACTGTGCTAAGAAGCAGGTTGGGCCACAGGAATGTGTTTCTGGTCCCTTTGGTTCCATAACCTATGAGAAAAGGGGATTTCCTTGGGGAGGACTCTTTGGAGAAAAGTGATTTTCACACTTTAGCAGCACCCCAATTACACAGATTGCTGGGTTCCATCCCCAGAGTTGCTGATTCAGGAGATCTGGATCAAGGTCTGAAAACCTGTATTTCTAACAAGTTTTCAGGTGATGCTATTGCTACTGGCTGGGGCCCACACTTGGAGAACCACTGCTATAGGACATATTTTGCCTGGTGTTGAGGCAGTGATCTGACCTCCCCAGGTCAACTGTGGGCCCAGGTTACATACAGTATGTGACGGGCAACCTTTGAGATGACATTGTGACCTTCTATTTCAGATTCCAGAAGAGTCTGTTTTCCAGTAATAACCAGCACGCACGCACACACACACAGACACACACACACACACACACACACACAGAGAGAGAGAGAGAGAGAGAAAACGGAGAATAGGGCAAACTCACATACAGTCACTCAATTTCCCCATTCTTCCTCAAAACTATAGACAGTCTAGTTCACATAATTAGCCAAAAATTATAAAAAGATTGGTGTATTTTGGATGGTGCTTCATCAGTTTCCAGTAGAATCCAGTAGAAACAGATCACAAATCAGAGTTCCAATATACTCTCCTTTTTTTCTCCCTTTTTTTCTAGAGTAGCTGATATTTATTGAGTATTTTCTGCGTATCATAAAATATGCTGTTAACGCTGTTTGCATGACCCCATGTAACCCTGAAGACAATTCTACTGGATGTGTATTATTTTTATCCCTATTTTATAGATGGGGAAACCAAGACCTAGAGAGGTAACTTCCCTGAGGTTGCTCAAAAGGGAAGTGATGGAACCAGGATTTGCAGTTTCTATCCTGCCGCCAACTGTATCATCCTGGAAACCCATGAAACACTCTTTACTGTTTACATTCTGTAAAATGGGCCTCCCTCCCAGGGATAATGTGGGAATGAATAAGACGACAGGTTTGTTAAATGCCACAGAGAAAGAATACATTGTGCCTACAGGATATTACTTTTTGAAATGTTTTAGACATTAATCTTTTCTACAGAAAATCAAATGCTACATCCTGTACATTTATTATCATCTTGTATGCCTGATCCTTAAAGAATTATTTTCAGGTCCTTTTCCTCAGAATGTTCATGCATGCCTTTTCCTTGCTGATAGTCAGTGGGACTACTCAAAAATTATTTTATTTTTATGTGTAATCAACCCTAAAGGCAGATATTCCGGTGTCACCAGAGATTAGTGGAAAGAGCTCTCAGGATCGGAGTTCCAGTCCCAGCCCTGCTGCTGCTCCCGGTGACTCCTGATGGTCCCTGATTGCTGCATTTACACTGGATGGGGTTGGGCTGCAACAGAGGGACTCAAAGTTTTCTCCACCACAATATAGGATGGATGGTTTTCACTTTCACAAACCCAGATCTAGGAGAAACCCAAAAATGTTTTGCAAAGATGCAGAACAAGTGTGACGGCAGACTTTTTTTCCTAACTGCAAGAACTGTAATAATTAATGTCTGTTATCTTACCACACAGTAGATAAGATAGACTGAGGGTTATGAGCAATTCACAGGAAGCTGGCTGTAACTCCACCGCTTTACTCCCAATCAGGAGAGTATTTCAGAATTCAAGTGAGTAATCCTGGTGACCGGAATAGGAATTATCTGCAATCTAATCTATTTTTTAAAAACAAATAATTTCCAAAAAGCAGCTTGTATACCAGATCACCATTCTGTGGTTGAGAACCACTGGGCAAATGATTCTCAGATCTCTTCTAACACAAACATCTCACTTCATGGTCTTGAGGCTTTTGTCCAACACACCTGCACAGTAGTCTTTCTGGATTCACTGCTCTGAAGATGAGTTACACAGCACAATTACTTCGAAATTTTGTCCAGTTTGCTAATCTGAAAAAAAAAAAAAGAGTGCTGTAGCAGTTCCTTGAAAAAACTTAAGAACATGCCCAAGAAGAAAATAAAATGTCAACCCCATCACTGCTCCTGCAGAATCCTGAGAGGCATGGAAAATGTCATGTTGCCCAGTGTCACTTGGCTTGAGAAGATTATTGTCATCTGGAGCAATGATGGCCTCCATCTCAGTGTAGAGGAATTAACAGAACCCACTGATTCTTAGGTGCCTGAATCCCTCAAGTGAGAAATCATTTAGGTCAAAATTGTCTACATTCATTTTTACATTTAACATGTCACCCTATTTATTTATTTCCCTTTCGGATTCTTAAAAACCTGCTTAGAAAATTTATAGAAAATATTTTGAATCTCCATAAGGACATTGCAATTTTTGTTATAATTTCCCTTTTAAACATTTTAGTCACTTAGTATTTACCTTATTTATCCTGGCACAAAGGCTTCAAGAACAGGATATTCTCCTTAAGTCCTATTTTAGCTATAATGTGGCAAATCACAGACCAGTTTTTCTCATTTTTTATATGGCAGTTTTGGAATTTCCATAGCTTATGTTCTGAGCCAACAAAAACACACAGAGGGAATTTTTGAATTCAATTGGTTTACTTCACAATGTTACTTCTTACAAATATATTTGTGTAGCAGGGAGGTGAACTTCTAAGTGCGATTTGGAAATGGAAAGTTGGTTTTTTGTGAAATCAGAAGGAAAAAGGATAAAAATAGTTTGCATCTGACGCGATACCACATCCTAGGAAAAAGTCATGCCTAAGTTTATCTGCAAGGCTTTCCTGGAGAGCCACCGTTGTAGGAAAACAAAAAAAGGTCTGGGGTTGAGCTGAACTGAGACTGTTTTGAAAGTAGGCACTGCTAGAGCAGAAGGGGCACTCGCCACGGGATAAGAAAACTTTGCTTCTAGTCCCAGTTTTCCTATTACCTAGCTGTGTGCTTTCAAGGAGATTAGTTAACCTCTCTGATCCTCAATTTCTTCTTCCATCTGATGGAGATAAAAATACCCTGAGTACTTCTTAGGATCATTAGGAGGCTCATGAGAGATAAAATATATTAAAGATTTTTAAAAATTATAAAGCACTTTACAAATGTGAGATATCTTTATAAAAACCTTTCTATAATCCAATTAACCTTTGAATATATGATGCCTAAATTGGATGAGATGGCAAGACTAATTGGGACATTTTAGCTTGTCAGGATATGGTGTTTTTTTCTTGATGAATCCTGTCTTTCCTTACGTCCTTCTTCACAAGTCCAAGCTTCTGAACTCGTTATCAATAACTCTGTCTACATTTCTTACTCAATGCCAATTCTTTCATTATGCTGTCTAGAATTTAAGATTAGTTATCTGCAAAATCTCTGATAACCTCTATCTTCACTAAGCCGTTCCTTCATCGTTTTATTCCCATGGAAGACTGGCTTGGTTTGATAACACTCTTGCCACTGGAGTCCTGTCAGATGGTGACCCCCCATAAGCCACTGAGACTGGAGTTTAGATTTGGGATCTTCCTTTTTCTCATTGCCAATTCCAAAACATTTTTCCAGATCACTACTGCCCAAAGTCCGTCTTCTTTAACTTCCTGATACCTTCTGGTGACCCTACTTTGTTAATTATCTTGACACCTGTTTCAATCTCTTCCTCTCCACCACTCCTATCTTTTATTCTTAGTAACCTGAATATCCTCATGGACCTGGCCTTTGAATTCCTTGACCTCTTCGCTTATAATAATCATGGCCTCTACCGAACCTTAGTCATTCCTTCTCATAGTCATTCTCTAAAACTTGTCATCACCTATAATATTCCTAACTGAAATTTTGATATTGAGTCCCATTTTCTGACCACTTCCTCCTTACTTTTTTCAACTCATTGACTTGCCTTCCCTCTGCAAGTCTATTTGCTATTTATACATCTTTGTTTAGCTCCATTGAAAGGTAAACTCCATGAAGGCAGAGATAGCTTGCTTTGTCACTGCTGTCTTCCTGAGCTCTGTATTCCTGATTAGAGTAGTGTTTACAATTGGATGCTTAAAAATCATATGTATATAAAAGAAATGAAACAGACCAACAGAAGTCCAAAAAAGGCACAGCTTGTATTATTGCACTTGGAAGAAGTATGCTGTCAGGGTAGCATAATACTCAGGTCTCACAAGTCCAAGTAGGGGAGAAAAACACAGAGCACAGACCCCCAGGTAGTATTTATTCTGGATTCTCCAGTGAGTTTGAAAATATTTAATATTTTTGAAACATTCAACTAGAGCTCTTTACAGAAATTCCTGTATTCCTAGAACAGTGCTTGGCTCACAGGAGGCACTCAATAAATACTCATTTTGTCACCAGCCTTAGCTGTGGAGGGGAAATAGACACGTTCATGTCCAGGGGCTCAAATAGAAATATTGGGACGAACAGAGTAAGTACAAGAGCCTCAGCCAACAGCAGAAAGTCGGTCTAAAGCATAAAAAGCAATAGCATGCTTTTAAAAAAAATATATGCAATAGGAGTTCCATGAAGTTCCTGCAGAGGAATATGTGCCTTGCAAGAGGACCTGTGTTGGTTTGCTTAGAGTCATAACGCCTGGAAGAGCAGGTATTGGGCCAATTTGCCTCCAGTTCTTTAGCTACTTGCTGTTAGCTCAGAAATCACAATGATGGAAGAGAATGACTTTGCAGACCATCTATCTTGCCCTCTTCTTCTTTGCCGATGAAAAAACTTGGACTCTAGAAGTGAAGACTCTTGCCCTAGATTATATTTTTATTTATAGAACTGAGGCAAGAACCCAGGTGTTCTTACCCTTGACTGCTTCTTTTTCCTTCATGGGGTCCTGCAAATGTCAAAATGTCTTTCTAAACAGTTCCGTGCAGTGCTGAGCTACAGTTCTTAAAATGGGCCTAGGTTACAAAAAACCTTATGTTTTTTTTATGAATATTGGAATTTTAATTTAGCACATAAATTTTAATAATTATCACATTTTAAAGGGAGATTTCTAAAGGTATTATGCTTTGGAGGAAAATATGCTCTAGTCAAATGGTAGAAAAAATTTTTTTATTGTTTTCTATGCAAAACTCTGGCCATTGTAAATCATAAGATCATTGCCAAATGAAATAAGCAATTTATTAATAGATCTAACACATTTTGGTTGATAGTGATTTTCTCTCATGGCACGGGCTTCTGGGTCCTCTAAGTAACAACATCTATGGGAAGGTGCACCTCTCCCAGAACCACTGAAGTGGAGATGACTTGGCGGAATGTACCACGTAGTCAGCTGGGCCTAAGAAGCCACAGCTCACTGTCCGTGTGATCTTGCTCAACTAAACTTCGCTGAGCCTCACTTTCCTGATGAACGCTGTGGAGATAAAAACAGCCACCTTACCTCTTTCCTAGGGGTGTTGTGAGGCTCACAGGTGATAACCTTAAGGCATTTTGGAAAACGCTTTAGCTGAGCAGCTTACACAAATGCAAAGCGTCGTTAATACCAGAAGGAGGCCCTGAACGATTGCCTCAGTGGTTACCTGTTGGTGGGACAGCGCCCGGCAGCTCACAAGGCACGTGCTTGTTGATTTCATATCACGTCACAGGCCCTGGGGCAGACAGAGCATCAGCCCACCTGACCAGTAGAAACAGGCAAGGCTTCATACCCAAAGAGTTCAAATCTGCTGAGGGAGTAAAGCCCATGCTGGAAATAGTAAGTAATGGAACAGTTTCAAGGCGAAGTGTTTTTTAAGAAGGCCAGAGGTGGGGATTAGCAGAGAGCAGGGGAGAGCCATCCCAAAGAGCAGGACTGCAATGCACACAGAGACAACTTTGTCCATGTGAAGTGCCGAACTTAATAGCTGGGAGAGTCAGAACATAAATGATTAAATTCCAAATTCTGTGAAATACATCTACAAAAGAGAAAAAAAGAAATAATTTTCATATCAACGGTCTTCCTGTTATTATTTTGTGTAGCAATTTAGTGCCAGATTAAAAATTCAGTAAGTCACTCTTACCAGGTGTATGTGCTTTATTAAGTAATCATTTTTACTCATAATGAAGGATGAGTAACATTATTCTCAAAATTCCAGAAAGTCACAATAAATGGTGAAGTAGGATTTTAACCATTGATCCTTCCTATAGTTTGCTTTCCAAAAAATTTCAAACTGATATCAGCTTGCTAAAATGCATTTTATTTTCTGGCAAGACAGAAACAAGTGGCCTTTTCTTCTGAGTCACAATTATGTGGAAATTCTTTACTGATACCATCCAGCTATTCTTCATTCTGACAGAGGAACTGCCTTCAGCTTCATTCATATATTCCCAGGGTCAACACAGCACCTGTATAGCTGTTTCTCAATAAACATTTTATGACTTGAACTGAATTAGTAAATTGTGACAGACTCTGTTAATTGCCTACTTATCATCATTCTCTTCTTCTTATAAACAGAATCCTGATTTATTTGGGGGCAACAATATATTCAGTTAAAATATGCAACCTCCCATTTGAGATATAAGTGGAGTCACTACCTGGGACTTCGTGGAAAGCTTTTTACAAGGAGATAATTTCCACTGGCTTTGTCCTTTCTCCCTTCACTTTTTCTTGGTTTTTCTGCCTGAAATGCAGATGTAATGTTTGGAGATGAGGCAGCCGTCTTAGCATCACAAGGGTTAACGACATGCCATGGATGACAAAACCAGAGACCAGAATCAATATTGGTTCTCGGTGTTTTCATCAAGTAGTTGAACCAGCCTTGAACTGCAGACCCTTAGATCTCACATTAGTTAAGTTGCTGTGAAAGATTTCTATTACATAGGGGCAAATGGAGTCATAGTCATAGATTTTTTGAATCTATCCAGAGTGGTAATTCTCAAAGTGGGGAGGAACTGATGTTGTAGAATCTACCACAGGGCTCTGTCACATGCCCTCCAAAAAAGAAGTTGCTCTTCCTCTCACCCTGGTGAGACTGGCCACCATAATGAGGCACTGTTACTACTGGGAACATCACTTGCCTCAAATGCGTGAGGTCCCTCAAGAAACAGCTGGGAACTTTTGCTCCAGGAGGGCCAGAACAAATCGATTATTTGCAAGTTCTAAGAGAGCTGGAGTTGCCACAAACGGGTTGGTTATTAAACAGGCTGAAAGAAGCATGCCTGAAACTTTTCCAGTTCCAACCAGAGCAGCATCAGAATGTGTAGAATTTTGAAGGGGACAATGAGGGGACTGGTGAAGTTAGGCTAGAAAGGGTGGATAACACCACCCACAATAACAAAATCTTAACATTGGAAGGAACCTTAATGACCATCCAGTTGGACATCTCATATAAGGCAAAGCTTGACCTCTACCATATTTTTAGGAGGTGTCATCCAACCTTGGTTGACAATATCCAGTGACTAAGAGTTGGTGAATTCATAAGGTCACCTATTCCACTGTTGAAAAGATTTAATAACTGGAATGCCCTTCTTCACAATGAACTTAATATGGTTGCATCTTATTACATGCCATTTATACAGAAATTTGCTATTCTTATTTAAAGAGATTTCCCATGATCACTTTCAATTTGATAGTCATAAAAGCCATGTGGATCACTAGAAATGACAGTATTATCCCTACTTGAGCATGTGTAGACAAGCCCAGAGAGGCTGCCTATGCTTGTGCAAGGTTTTGCAATTCCTAGATGGAGTAGCTGCATTTGAATTCAGGACTGCTGGGATCTGAGTCAAGCTCTCTCTCAGTTATTTATTTATTCAGTAGTGGTTTACTGAGCCCCTACTACCTACTGGTCACTGTGTTAAGTGTTGAGGCTCTTGTGGTGAACTGGATGCACACATTCCTGGCATTCCTAGAGTTAATAATCTAGGAATAATCTAGTAACTATCTACCAGTAAGTCCTACTTTTAGCATTTGGTATAACACAGAGCAGCAATTACATTCCTCTCTCTGCACACCAGTCGTTCAGTTATTACATGGCGTCATAGGTGTCTCTTATCCAAACTAAACATCCTGTTCTTTCAATAGCCCCTACCAGGTCAGGGATTTTGGAGCCATCTACCATCCTTATCACTTTCCTCTGGACACCCTCTATTTTGTCAGTCTCTCCCATAAGGAATAGCACCCTGAATCAGACACCTCTGCTCCCAGTCTGGTCCTGAAGACCATGGCCTCAGGTGATTGGAAGGTTGAATACTACAAGTGCACCTTAGGCTTAACATCTCTTTTGGGTTTTCATGGCAATGTTGGCTTGTGTTCACTTTATGATTCACTAAAACCATCAGAGGGTCTTTCTATGCATTGCCATCAAGTCAAATCTCTTCCGTATTTTACTCAAGCCTTTGATGTTTTACATTTAGATGCTGGACTTTAACGCATTCTCATTAAGTTTCACTTCATCATCTGGACCATTATTATGTCTTTTGAGATCCCTCTTATCTTGATTCTGTCATCTCTAAGGCTGACTATCTTTCTCAGTCTCTTATCATGAATAAATTAGATAATGATGCCTTCTGTGTTACTGATAAAAATGTTGAACTGAACGAGTTCAAAGGCGAAACACAGCCACGCTCTGTCCAGGTAGGTTAGTCCCAATCTTTTGACCTTACACTTGAAATTCTACTCACTCATTCATTCTGCAAATTTTAATGAATATCTTATTCTGGGCTGGAAGCTATGATGCAAAACTATGATGGAACGACTCAAGTGGTTACCTGAGTCTGTAAGTTAGGAAAGAGATACATGTTAACGGGTAAACGCAGCATGACAGGTGCTGCACTGCCAGCACGCTCTCGTGTAGAGGTCACAGAGGAGAGCGCAGTCAGTTCAGCCTGGGAGGAGCAGGTGGGACGGCAAATGGCATCCAACTCAAAGGTATCATGAGGGACTTTATCCAATATATTGTCGAAACCGCTATGAACTAATCCAATAGATTAGATTCCATTGTTCCAAGCTTGGAATCATAGCCAAGCTCAGAATGGAAGTCATTTGCTATGACTTGTTCTTAGTGACCTCATTTGGGATCCCATTGGTCACCTTTGTCTTTACACCTCAGAGAGATGCGCTCAAGCCCTGTACTCCCCTTTAGATCTCCTCTGTGTTAAGCAGTGAACACAGATGGGTCGGATAGTCTTCTCCCATGGTGGGAGCATTGTAAAGGACCTCGAGATTGCTTGTTCACTGGCTAATTTTGCCTGAAGCCACACTCTGATGCTCAGCTATTTGGTAGGTGAAGCCACAGTTATACACCATCACAGCCCGACGGTAGCTTCTTCCGCTCTTTTTCTGTCCTTGTCCCTCCGTGGGAGCCTCATTAGTAGCCAAGAAGAGGTCCAGGAGCCTCTCCAGCCATGTGGGAACAGTTATCAGTTCTGAACCTCAGCTACTGGCCTTCTTCACTCATGGAGCACAGGACTGTTTATTACACACATATCTGTGAGTCTATAAGCTTTGGGATTTTCTTGTAGAATCCAGTATTCTTCTCACTTAGTATTTACATTTTATTGTTAGCATTTTGGAAGTTTCTTCCCCAGATTTCAATTTATAATATTTGTTATTGCCCTTTTGGGGGGATAAAAACCACGCATGAGCTACTAGGAAGGCAGAGGGAGATACAACGATGAACACGAGCTGGTCTGGGACCATGGTAGGAACTGATGGTCCAGTGGAGGAGGAAGACCTGCACGTGTACAATACAAGGAAGTGGCTCTTCCGGTTTCTTTTTGATGGGCAAGCGTTTTGCAAAGACTTGGGTATGGGCAGGGCAAAAACAGACATTTTAAAATATCCTTCAAAAAGGTATCTCACTGGAGGGGAAAACAAGCATAAAATTGTCATCATCTCCCATATAACAAAAACAAATTATTTTTCATGTTTTCACTGTGTTTGTGGTTAAGTCTCACAGTCTAAGAGATTTACTACTTCAGATGAATTTCATTCATTTGCATTTAAATCTGCAAAAGAATTCCAATTTTCTAGTAACTGAACCCAAAGGGTTGGTAACTTTTCTAAAACAAAAGAGGAAAATTATTTCTCCTGTTTTGGTAGCATTCCTCCACTTTCTACTCAAGAACATCATTTCAGAAAGTTGCTGTTTGTGGTCAAAAGAAATATTTTTGTGAATAAAAGTATAAAACTTAGCAGTTATGCTGTCTCCCTTTAAAAAAAATCTCATCAAAAGAAAAGCTCTTTTCCTTTTTCTTGCAAGAGAAAATTTAGTCTCTATTTTAGAATTGCTAATGTATTTTCATCATGGAGAATAATTGGTTCACATGGCATAGTGCTTGTTTAGACACCTCAAAAACTAGAGTAATTTACTGTTTCTCCCTCCCTCCCTCCCTCCCTCCCTCTATCTCTCTTCCCCTATTGGAGTCAGAAAGCCTCGTTCTGTGACAAGCATAACTTTAGATCTTCCTTGCAAAAACATCCTTTTGGAGTGAAAATCAGGAAAGGTTTTAATTTTATAGCCTTGGAAGTGCTTTATTTTTCTGGGGGCAGAGAGAGGAGTTCCAGCACTGAGAGCAACGGAAGGGGTTAATATTGGACTTGGCTGGGTGTCAGCTAAACTTTTTTTCTGGCTCTGCTCCGAGTTTCCCCTTGAAGGGATTTCCCTCCCTCCGCCTCTGAGCCTCTGCAACAAGACCCTTTATAAAGAGCAGACTTTCTATCTCATTCCTCACTGAACCTCCCTGGCTCCAGGAGCTCAAGACTCTTCCCAGCCACTTTCAGGGGGACAGAAAGAAGGGTTTGGGGACCGTTATTTCCTCATCACAACAGCGACTTAAAATGCCTAGGAAGATGGTCGTGATCTTTGCAGCCTCAAGTACACTTTGGATGGTGTTTGCAGCTTGTAAGTTCTGCTCCTTGATCTGCTCCAAATGCTAGCATTCTATTTTACCCTGATTTTGGCTTTAGTCAGTTTTGCTCTGGTAGTGAAGAAAGGCACTAGGGTTTTTAAACGGTGGGAAAACCTAGTGGAACCTAACTTTTAATGTGCTATTGAACATTGCTATACACCACTGTCCTGTCACAGCTGGAGCTGCAAGCTGATGTTTTCTGGGTACCTTTTCTCCAAAGTCAGATGAGTAATTGGATTCTATCTCTAGTAAGTTCTATCTCTGTAGTTTCCAGTAGTTGATATGAGCTCGAACTTAGCTAGTCACAAAACAACTCGGATTAATGGGCATCACGGTCAGAAGTGAGAGTTCTCCTATGTGAAGATGATTTCAACACCTTTTGGCAGTGACTCCAATGCTGCCCTGCGTTGGTTTGAAGCAGTTTAGGAAAGAGACCAGCCGGATGGTATTCTGAGTGTTATATTAGAACAGAGAAGAGGGAGAGGAATACTGAATAAGCAGTGGTTAAGTTTGTTTTTCTCTTTTTGCCTTCACAGCTCAAGCTTTTAAAATTGAGACGTCCCCTGCCTCCAAAATTATTGCTCAGCTTGGTGACTCCATTTCAATGACTTGCAGCACAACACACTGTGAGTCCCCAGCTTTCTCGTGGGCAGCTCTCATGGACAGGCCGCTGAATGGGAAGGTGATAAACGAAGGGAACAGATCTACGCTGGTCACGAATCCTGTTAATTTGGAGAATGACTACTCTTATTTGTGCTTCGTGACTTGTGAGTCGAAGAAACGTCGAAGAGAATTCTCAGTGGAGATCTATTGTGAGTACTTTAGAGAATATTTGATTTTCTCTTAATTTTACTTTAAAATAAGTTTTTTTTAAAGGATAGTTTTAAAAGAAAACTTACAAAGAATATTGTCCAGATTTTTGGCTAGAGAACAAGTGCACCAAGAAAGCTAGAGACAGCTGAATCTGGCACTAGACAGAAGTCCAAATCCTGGCTTCTGTCCCAGCTCTGCCACAAACATGGTGACCATGGGTAAGACTCAGCTTCTCTGGGCTTTCCTTTTCTTAGTCATAAAGGAAAGATCTCTAAGATTTTTTTTTTCATTTTATTTTTTAAAATATACTTCTATTTGATTGTAGCCTTATATTTACTTGTCCACGTGCCTAAATGATTTATGAATTCCATCCTTCAGGGATTTTCCATTTATTTATTTTTATGCAATTTGGTGCTTAAAATTAGTTTAAAGATTAAGCAGGAGCTCTATCATTTAGCAATGGGCTTCTGTATAAAATTTTCCCCTTAGGCAGAAGAAAAATAGCTGCAAAAATTTCACTCATTTGACTTCGGCAGAGACAAATTTAGGTTTTGTTTTTGTTTTTGTTTGGTGCCATTAAGTCTTAATGTTCAATCACACCACCTTAAGGATATTTGAATTAGATGAATTAGATTTGCCTTGTGAATGGGGAATGAATATCTCTTTACCAGCCAGCCAAAATGTATCCCATTCCATTCTCAATCCAGCAAATAAAGTTAGCAACAGGAGTGGAAAAATGACCTAAAATAGATCACTTGCCTTCCTGTTACTGGTGACTGATCTTTCAAAAAACCTGGAATCCTTTATTTCTTTGTGAAGACCTCGTTTGATTATCTTATATTTGTGTTGGTTTTCTTCTGCTGTAGTGGAACCCAGCTTTGTCCAGTAACTTTAACTGATTCTTCAACAAGCCCATATGCTGCTAATGCTTCCCAAGAACCTGCCTGGCCGGCTGCTTTCAATTATGCTGGTTGTACATGCATAGTTTATGTCTGTGCAGCCCTCTGAGCTCCTTGAAAGGCCCCCTTATGTAAATACAGGGAGACGTAGGGAATTCTTATATTACCTGACAGCAAACTATGTGGATTACAGGCACATTTCTTACAGAATATGACAGACTCATTGGTGGAAAAATGAAAAATACTGTTTCTTCACATAGCAAAGCCTTTTCAGTTCCTTTGCCTTTCTTCATAAGTGCCAAATAGTTGAAGATTTCAAAGAGAGAAATGAAGCCGCTTCTGGCTTAAATTATCTTGCCTGAGATTTTTTTTTTTCAATAATGTCTGTCTCTCATTATGTTTAACAGTCCTGTCTCCTTCCCACATTTGATTGTAATATTCTTTAGAGTTAGGACCTTTGTATTCTGCTTATTTCACAGATTTGAATCAAGCCAGTGTATTACCATTGTGACGTTTTGCAATGAAAAGTAGCCTTGCAAAGGAGGCAATGGTTCTTCTGAACTAGTGTGTTCCCTTGTCACTAAAAAGTTCAAACAGAGCATTGGTTAGGACATTGAGTTAGGCATTTCTGGAGGCAAATCTGCCTCCCAGAATTTACAGCTTGCACAGGCATACCTTTCTGATGGATGAATTCCTGTCAGAGGCACCATTTTCAGAAGCCAGTTATTTAAAGTTGCTCTTTTCATTTCTTTGTGTATCTTGCCCAATGACTATTCTTTGCAATGACATTCTAAGCCTCAGGTTCCTTATCCGTAAAAAGAAATATACCTGCCCTGACTAAAATAAGACGATGTGATATGATATAATACACACCTGCAGTAGCCGTACAGAATAAGAGACATCCTGAGTTTAAATCCCAGCTTTACCTTTACTATCTGTGTGACCTTAGGAAAGTTACGCCAATGTGCTAAGTCTATGTTTTCATATCTGTGAAATGTGGTCTCTATTTCTTAGAGTTACTGTGCGAATAAAATAAAGTCATTTATGTTAAAATGAATAGCACAGTGATTGGCACATATAAGTATTTAATAAACATGAATATCTTCTCCCTTCTTTTACTCCAATAATATGCAACCCTTAGTACGTGCTGGATCCGAACTGAAGAACTCTCTCAAAGGTGATTCTCATTCTTGAACTCACCTAGAACCATGAAAGGCTATTTAAACAATTAATTCTGCTGTATTAATACTATATTCACAAAAATATTAGTCTTAGTTTATAGTACGTTAAGTCAGTAAGGGATCTTATACAGCATGAACAAAAAGGCCACTCACTGTATTCATTTGAACTTTGCAGCTTTCCCTAAGGACCCAGAGATTCATTTCAGTGGCCATCCAGAGCTTGGGAAGCCAGTCACTGTCACGTGTTTTGTCCCTGATGTTTACCCGTCTGATAAGCTGAGGATAGAATTACTGAAGGGCAACCAGTTCCTGAGTCAGAAGGAATTTCTGGACCCTGCGGATGTAAAGTCCCAGGAAACGAAGAGTTTGGAAGCAACTTTTACTCCTGCTGACGAGGATAATGGGACAGCTCTTGTTTGTCGAGCTACATTAAACGTTTATGAAATTGATTCTGAGCCTCAAGTAAGGGAGACTACGGAACAACTGCACATCTACGGTAAGTACTTATGTGATGGCTATAGGCATCTGGTCTCGGATGCATAGAGCAATAAACTGAGCAGCTAAAGTCAAGAAGAAACTCGTTTGTAGTTTTTACACTATTTTTATTCATTGAGAACATACTTGTCAACAGCATTATTTAAGAAGATGAGCACTGAATTGGGGTTGAGAAGACTTGAACTTGAGTTCTGGCTCCATTAACTGTGTGAACTTGGGTCACTTAATTTCTCAGTCTATCAAAGGGGGATAATAACACCACCTGGCTGGGTAGTAGGAGATGGGCTCAAGTGATACAACGTTTTTAAGCACATTTGGTAAACTCTTATAATATGCCTTGAAATATCAAGGCGCAGAGATTTCACAAGATGAGTGCTTACTCTGTGTGTGTGTGGTGTGTATGCTCACTTGCACACATGTGCGTGGAGTGGGAGAGAGGTATGCGGTTAGGCTGTCTCTGTGCTCCCCGAGACTACTGAGGGATTTGAGGCAATCTCGCAGCCTGGACTCTGTGCTCTGCGCTAGGCTAAAATGCTCTGGCCTGCTCTAGACACCATGCTTAAAAGGAGTATTGCCTTCGACTGCATGTTTAGCTGAAAGAGAAGGAGATGGAAAGGCTTTTATCAATATTTTGAGAAGAATACTCAAGATAGGAGGTATTTTTCCTGGAGAATAGAAAACTTGGAAACGAGAGCTATAATTAGGTATTTGAAAGACAGTCAGGTGGAAGAAGGATTTGATATATTCTTTAGCAGTAGAGGACTGAACCCTGACCACTGTGTAAAAGTTAGCTACAAAGAGGGAGATTTCAACTCAAAAGGGGGGAAAATGTTCTAATTATTAGAGCTGTCCAAAAATCAAATGCGCTGTGTTTACTGTAAGGTGGGGGATTGCCTCACACCATTAAGTGTTGAAGCTGACTTGCAAGAACACTTGGCAAAGATGCTAAGATGGAACCTTATCTGGAAGATCAAACCACATTACCCTAAGGGTCTTTTTAAATTTCTGGGTATCTATGGTCATCCAAAAACACCAAACATCAAAAAAACGAATTCAATCAAATTAGTCAGACACTAGATTGACTAATTTTTATGACTCAGCAATTCTTTATACAGTTTGGCAGAGTTAAGTCTGTCAAGTTTGTGAAGGCATGTAAATACAGTCTGTGAGAGAAATGCAACAGCCCTGTTGGATCAAGATGATGCTTCACGGTTACTAACACTGTGCCCTGCCTCCTCAGTCTCGCCCAAGGACACGGTTATATCTGTGAGTCCCTCCACAAGACTGCAAGAAGGTGACTCCGTGACGATGACATGCTCCAGTAGAGGTCTACCAGCGCCACAGATTTTCTGGAGAAAGAAATTAGACAATGGGGATCTACAGCTCCTTTCTGAGAATGCAACGCTCACTTTAATTGCTATGAGGATGGAAGATTCTGGAACTTATGTGTGTGAAGGAGTTAATAAGGTTGGGCAAGACAGAGAAGAGGTGACATTAATTGTTCAAGGTAAGTGGAATGTGAAAAAGGCACAGTAAAGGTGCCATCATTCAGATTTGAGCAATCGTGAAATATCTTCAATGCCAAAATTATTTCGTTAAGTTTTATTGATGAACCATCTGATTGTCATGTACTTTAGCACAATTATGCATTCATCTCACTCATTCTTCTTGGCAATCTTTGCTGCCAGAGCTTCCATGGCTCTGCTTTTCCACTTCTTTTCCCTTTCTCATCATTCTTTCACGGCCTCATTCCTTGGCTTTCTCTCTTCCTTCTACCCCTTGAATACTAGTATTCTCGGGTCACCACGTCTGGTCCTCCTCTCAGCTCTCTCTGGACTCCCTGAGATGTGAACTGTGTTATATGCTGTTTATTCTGAAATCCATGTTCCTATTCCATATCACCAAAACCTGTCAGTTCTACCTCAAAATGATCCCTAGGGTCTGACCTCTTTTCTTCAACCCTTTTGCCATTGCCTTGGTTTGTCACCTCTCATTTGGATTCCTGAAAGATGCCTTAAGTATCATCATTTATTGAACACCAGCTCTATTCCAGGCACTTTACATATGTTACCTGTAATCTTCAAGAAATAGCCAAAGAGTGAGTACTTTACATCCGTTTTACAGATGAGAGAATAGTGTCTCATAGAGACTAATAATGGCCTCCACTGTTTGTGCATCTAATATTTGCCAGGAATTCTACTTTCCACTTTATAAATGTTATCTCTTTAGTCTTTCTCACAACCTTGTGAGGTGAAAAAAAAATTCAAGCTCAGCCTGGCTCAGTCTGCCAAGAGTCACACAGCCCATTAGTGGTATTTGCTGTGATTGTTACATAAGCCCATTTAAATCCAAAACTCCATGATTTTTCAACTATAGCTAATTGTCTTTAAATGATCACTCTGCTATCATTCTGTCCCCCAACATAATCCTATGCACTGCTACCAGAGTTATCTACCTTAAACAAAAACGGTGCACATTTTATATGACTTCAGCCAAACAGTAACTGCATGTAAATTAAAATTCACATTTCTTAACATAGTTGCATGAAACTCCTCACAGTCTAGTCAGAGACTACCTTTGCAGCTTTGTTGCTGTCCCTGTGCCTCTGTTTATGCTGTTCCTTCTGCTTGGCGTGTCCTTTTCCTTCCTTCACCTGGCAAAGGCTCAGCCATCCTTCAAGATCAGGCTGACACCAGCCTCCCCATTGCAGAGTGTGTCAGGCAAAGCTGGTTGCTGATTCCTTCAGTACATTTAACACTTCTTATGAACATGTAGGCACTTTTGCTCAGTTTACCATGTATTAATTAAGAGCCTTTGTCCAAGAATCCAAGAATTGTGATTGGTGTTGGAGGTCCAGACATAAAAAGTTATGGTGATTGTCCTGGAGGAATTTCCAATCTAAAGGAGAGAGATACATCAGTAAATAGATAAATTAAACATTCTTTATTAAGAGCCAAAATAAGATACCTATTTAAGTGTGTCTTTCCATTAATTAAACTGTAAGTTTTTTAAACATAGGGACTTATGGGGTGTAAGGGACTATGTGTGTGCGCATGACTTAATATTTGGTTGCCTGCCATTAATAGGTGTTTAGTAGATACTGAATGAGTAAATTGTACACGTGGGCAAAACAAAGTTTGAAAATACGAAAACACGGAGTTTAAGCTTGGCTATAGCCAAAAAGATAAAATTCAAACTCATTATCAGTAGATGAACCGGTTGGATGTCAGGGTAGCGTTCTTAAGAAACCAGGAAGAACATGACACTAATAAAACCACGTGAAGCTACTCGTCCGTTCTGGAGTAGCTCTACCCCACAATAAGCTGTGTTGCATTTCAATGTGAAAAGAAGGTGTGCTGTGGGGGCAGGCAGTGTGGTTTCGTGTTTTGCATCACAGGACGCTCACAACCGTCAGTACTAGAGAGAGGACTGAATGTTCAGTGGGGCTTTCAGTCAGCTCAGAGATGCTCCCTCAGGAGCCACAGGTCCACATGGCAGAGATGACGCCCCTGTAAAGAATGCTCTGAGACCCATCCACGGGCAGGAAGTTGATCTGTCTTTAAAGTTCTCCATTCTCGCCCTAACGTTTAAGGAATTCAGAAACTCTGGTTATAGTTCTGAATCATCTTTCTCTTTCAAAATCTGAGAGCACATTAGTTTATAAGGAAATTTGAGGAAAACATTCTTTGTAAGATACTATAATGTCCCAATTAGACAAACCAAACTGAGAGAAAAAAACTTTTGGTACAGATGACAACCCTGCACAATGTAATGTGTTTGGATTATTTACATACTGAGCTTTCTTCTCTCACCAGCCTGCTATTTACAAGGGCCATTTTTGGTGATTTTTCTGTGGAGTCTCATCTGTCACTTTCAGAGTTGCCCAAACGCTCCCAGTTGCGTCAGGGGAACAGAGTCAAGAGTCGGAATTCCCTTTCTCACCTGACAGCAGCCATCACAAAGCAGCCTGGGTGCCCAGCACGGATGGCACTGGCAGCCAAAGAGCTTCCCTGGATATTTGAGACTTAGGAGTTTGCCCTGGCATCTCAAATTAACTGCGAAGTATTTTTATAATGTGTCAAACAAATTTAAGAGGTGGCTTGCATATCACTTTAATGTTGAGGTTTTGACTTGCTTTGAGTGTGATTCTGTGCGACTTTCAATGGTGTAACTTTATACTGTTGATGCAGAAGCTCTAAGTGCTGGTCCATTATGGGTATTGCTTCTAATCAGAAGACGTATTTTTATAGCGTTTTCCAGTACTTCTCTGAGATTTTGTTTTATCGCCCCATGAGGATGACCTGATTTAGTTGTTCCAGCCGTGGAAGAGCTGGGATTTTGAATCAGACCCACCTGGCTTCAAGTTTTCATTTTTGCTCCTTGCAAGCTGGGTAAAGTTATTTAGCATTTCTGAGCCTAAATTTCCTCAAGAAGAAAGAGGAGGAAGGGGAGGAGAAAGGGATGGAGGAGGAAAAGCAGAGAAGCACAAGGAGAAAGTGAAAGTGGAGGAGAAGAATTAGTGGTACCAGGGCATGAAGTTGAGAAGGTGAAGCGAGATAATGGATGCAAAGTGGTTTACACAATGCTTGACACGCCAGAGCCTCTCAAATGTCTGAGCTGCTGTGCACCATTACAGGGATTTGATGAACTACACCTGGGTGGAGATTGAATTCTTGTTATGAAAAGTTGCCAGTCTTGGTCTTGACAAAGTTTTATCCTCATTCTTTCTGTTGAATGAACCGATCAATGCCCTCTTGTGGGTTTGTTCTTAAAAGATGTGGTTTCAATCCTGATGGTCCCAAGGTGGAAAGGAGTAATTTATTCTCAGCACAGATGTTAGCCAAAAGGAGATCAGAAAAAAAGACCATATATTGGACTGTGGTGAAAGAAGAGAACCTTATGTGCTTTTCGTCTTGTCCTCTTCCCCCCAGAGAAAATGTTTACTGTAGAGATCTCTCCTGGACCCTGGGTCGCTGCTCAGATTGGTGACTTGGTCGTGTTGACATGTATTGTCACGGGCTGTGAGTCCCCATCTTTCTCTTGGAGAACCCAGCTAGACAGCCCCCTGAGCGGGAATGTGAACACCGAGGGATCCAGATCCACGCTGACCCTGAGCCCTGTGAGTCTTGAGCACGAACATTCTTACCAGTGTGCCGTGACATGTGGGCATGATAAGGAACTGGAAAGGAAAACCCAAGTGAAACTCTACTGTAAGTGGTTTTCGGAATCATTTACTGTTTTCTCTTTGATGTTGTCGTTCTCAGTTCCATTGGAAGAAATAGAATGCAAGTCTGTTATACACACAAGATCCCTGCGTTTAGAAGGGGAAATTAGCATTGTGAGTGGTTCCTGAATCTCTGAAGCAGAATTTTTGATGTGGCTTAAATCTTAAGTATGTATTAAACATGTCCCCAGCACCCCCAGTCCTCAGTTTGTATCTTGTCAATTCTCTGGAATCACGCACTTGGACACACTCCATGCTCCCTGCTTCCCACCCACCTCTGTGTGTATATGGGGTCTACAGAGGGGGTTGTGAGCAAGGAGGGGTGGTGGTCAGAGCCTGTTCAGATGATGGGGTGGAGTGACTGCTGCTCAATTATTCAAACTGTGGGTGAGGCACAACCTACTGTTTTGAAGGTAATTAGCATTTGAAAGCTGATTAGCAGGATGGAAAATTGAGGCAACAGGGAGCAGGAAAAAGCCAAAAATGAGTACAGGGAGTTAGATTGGTCATCAGGGATGCTCAGTGGCAGGAGCTCAGTGAAAAGCAGAAGCAGGAGATTGCACTAGACTGTGATACTGACTTACACCGCATACGTACACTGCACTTCTTCTGGCTGTTCTTGTCACCTCAACAAAAATCCTTTACAACCTCAAATCTCTATAAGCTGACTTTGCTGGAGTTCCTCAGTTTATTATGAACAAGGGACAAAATGTACAAAAGGGTCATAAAGTTATTCTTTGGGAGGGTTTTTCTGCCTCGTTTTATTCAGCAGAATTCAAGAGAACAATTGTAGAGATTTTCCACCAGAAATCCTGCCCAAACTTGTGTTACTCTCAGGATTTTGTTCAGAATGAGTTAGAGTCTGTCTGTAAAGGGATTTGAATCTCTCAAAAGAAGGGTAAATTTATTGTGATATCCTATTACCAAGAGTCCAGGATCTGCTGATGCAAGCGCATTCCCAACAGCAATGAGAAGCAGCAGTGACGCCTTCCTGTAACATGGAAACGTTAGAGAATGTATCGCTGCAACAACATTTAGCTTAAGGGAAAAAAATTAGCATTGCTTTTGCTCTTGGTAACCAGTTTAATCTCCTTTTTATTGGTTTGCGTAAGAAGCGTTATAAATATTATTTAGAATCTAAGTCTCTTATAGTTTTTGTCTTAACTCAAGTATTATTTGAGGAATATATAAAACTTTATGCCTGAACTTGGCCATTAGAAATTAGAATGTTTAAATTGAGAATTACCCTTGGGTCTTATGTGAGATGAGGCTGCATGACTCTGTGAAACCAAGCCTGGGCTCTAAGCCCAAAGAAATACGAATTCTGATCTTGGCTCAGTGACTTATTAGATATGATACTAAATGGCAGACTCTTAGTCTCTGCTAAGTTTTGTAAGTTTTCCTAGCAGTGAAATACGTTCTCTGTAAGTTTTTCTAGCTGTAGAATAAGTTAATACTCATTTGATGAGGCTGTTTTGAAGACTGAGATAATGAATTTTAAGGGACTAGCACATGGTAAATATTCAATACATCATGGCAAATATTTAAAACATTTAAAATGTGGAGTTACTGAACAAAATGGTGGAAGTGTGTGTGTCCTTCGAAAAGATCGGTCCATAGCTGTCAGCAAGACTGCGTCACTCAGAAGAAAAGAATAAGAATTACATTTATTATTTAAAGATTTGATGTACTAGGTGGTTTTTGTTCCAAACATTTTTTATATTTAATATCATAAACACTTACACTTACTGTTGTTATTTATATGTTGGTGATCATTCTGTCCCAGGTGAGTTGAACCCTTCATTTTGAGACCTTTGCATTTGATAGGAATTAGTTCTGTTTTCCCTTGAATGCCTCATATAAACATTGTTTTTGCTTGATCTTTGCAGTATTCCCTAGAAACCTAGAAATTGAGATGAGTGGTCTGTTCGTGAGTGGAAAGCCCGTCACTGTAAGATGCCAAGTTCCTGATGTATATTCTTTTGATCGACTGGAAATTGAATTGCTTAAGGGGGAGAGTATTATGAAGAATAAGACCTTTCTGAGAGATGTAGATACAAAATCCCTAGAGACGAAGAGTTTGGAAATGACCTTCATCCCCACCACTGAAGATACTGGAAAAGTTCTTGTTTGTCAGGCTAAGTTATCTATTGATGAAATGGAATTCGAACTCAAACAAAAGCAGAATACACAGACACTTTATGTTAATGGTAAGTCCATGTGTGATGGAACCACAATTTAATATGGATTTTAATTTTTTTTAATTCAATTCAATTCTATTCTATTGTTTTGGGGCGGGGGAGATGATGAAGTTTATTAGTTTATTTTTAGAGGAGATAATGGGGATTGAACCCAGGACCTCACGCATGCTAAGGGTGCACTCTACCACTTGAGTTAACCCTTCCCCTAATATGGATTTTTAAATCATGGTTGCCAGGCAATAGTTGACATGAGGTTCATAGTTATAACTTTTGTGAAAAAAATAGGTGAAAAGAAACTTCAAAATAATGATTGTTGGAACAAACCACCCCCAACACTTAAAACAACCGTTTATTTGCTTATGAGTCTGAGCTGACCATTTAGGAAGAGGTCAGATGGGCAGTTTGCTCAATACGGTATCAGATGACCTCACTCACGCATTTTCAGTCCGTTGGCAGGTCAGTGGGGGACGGTCCCAGGTGGCCTCACTCAGTGTCTGGGGCCTCCTCTGGGGTATGTGGGTCTTCCTTTCCCCATGTGGTATCTCTCAAGGAAGGTAGCCTAGGTTTAGTCACCAGAGCACAGTGTTTGAAGAGGGTGGTAGTGGAAGATACCTCTTAGGGCCTGGGCTTGGAAGCTGTACAGTGTTACTTCTTCTGGGATATATCAGAGTTTGTCTCAAGGCCAGCTAGATTCAAGAGGTGGAGAAGTAGACTCCACCTTTCCAAAGGAGATTCATGTAGTTCATGATCATGTTTCATGTAACATAAACGTCGATGTACACTACCACAACCATCCATTCTTTGTAGCAAGAGCACTTCTATAGAATATAAGTTCTATAGAAAGGAAATAACTCCATTAGAAAATATTCATAATGTGTCTGTATTCTACTCCCCCATTCTGCATCTGCCAAGTAAATGAGGACAGAAGCCTCCTGCCGTAAAGTTATCAAAGTTTATAAACTGCTCCAATCCACTAAATCCATAGCCCAGCTTGGCAACACTATTAAAACTCTTTGAAGCTCAGGGTATAAGGGTCAAGCTAACAGGTGTCCCTCCCTTTTCAGTTGCTCCCCAGGTTACAGCCATCTTGGTCAGCCCCTCCTCCGTCCTGGAGGAAGGCGGTTCTGTGAACATGACATGCTCTAGCGATGGACTTCCAGCTCCAAAAACCCTGTGGAGCAAGCAGCTAAATAATGGGGATCTCCAGCCTCTTTCTGAGAATACAACTCTCACCTTAACGTCCACAAAAATGGAAGATTCTGGTATTTATGTGTGTGAAGGAATTAACCAGGCTGGAATAAGCAGAAAAGAAGTTGAATTAATTATCCAAGGTGAGCTAAGTGATTAAATGAGTAATTATTGCTAGTTGTATTTTGGTTGTGTTACTGGTTTTGAGTAAAGTCCTCTTTGAAAACAAAATTCTTACTAAAAAAAGGTATTTAGAGTTCTGAAGAGCTCATGTTGTTCCTACGCGTGGAAAACTCCTGGCATAGTAATTTCTCATGACCCCTTCCAAGTCACTTACCCTAAAATTCTCTTAACCTCAAATGGAATGCTAGCTCCAGGAACTGTGCCAAGAGTTCCAGTTACACCTTTGGGGCAATGATTATGGTGTTGAAATAAGGACAGGGACAAGTATATATGTATTTGGAAATCACTTAAGATGAAAGTCACCCTATCGAGCTGAATTAAACTCTGAGTGGTAATCTCACAAGATGCCTGCTAATATTTGCTTAGAAACCTAAGAAGGCACTTAAGCCTTCTATAAATTCTGAGATTAAGAGTAGCAGAGACCATGCCCTCTGGTTCACCAGCTTAATGGCATAAAACCACTAGGGTAGATTAAGTTAGCAGATCCTGACCCATTTTCTCCAGGATGGAGAGGTAAGACAGAACTCCTACTTGACAGGTTGAAACTGTAGGAGTTTGGGGCAGAAACGTGTGGTGATCAGTTTGAATTCCCCTTATACTTTCCCTTCTGGGGTTCAAGGTCCATTTCTTCACTAGGGCTGTTAGCTCCTCTCTTACACCTCAGTATTATTTCCACTAAGGTATTAGTGACTTTCTTGTTACCTCATATCAATGGTAACTTGTATTTTATTGGGAGGACTTTGGAAGGGCAATGCACTACTTAAAGGAAAGCCCATAGGATGGATGTCATGGTACTGTAGCTCTGGCTGGGCAAGAATATCAAATCAAGTCACAAAACAGATAAACTTAGAGGCAATCTCACTTATAAAATGGTAATATGGTAGCTCCTTCCATGAGTTGTGTATTAACAAGATGTTGGTGTCAAATACTTAGCCCAGTGCCCAGCATTTAGTGACTGGTATTGTTGTTGTTAAGGATAGTAAGACCTATCTCTGCACAGCTTAATTTCTTGATCTGGGATCAAGATCAAAACTCAGAGATCTGCAAAGGACTTTATACTTAGAGAAATATTTGCACAACAGTGTGACCAAAGAAAAAGTTCTTTTCCACATTTGAAATCCATAGCTGTTTTTGAACACCTATTCTTGGGCTAGGCTGGGTAAAGAATTAGATTAAGAGACATGAGAAGCATAAGAGGTGTCTTCTTTTATTAAAAGCAAGATCATTTACAACAATCCAGGAAAGCCCTGACTTCTTTTATTGTGCCTCTAAACAGTTCATTCAAACAGTAAGCACAAATAGCGTCTTGACAGCTATTGTTACTGTCATTAAATTAATATCAAATTGGTTTATATTTCACTCAATCAGAGGTGTCTTTAAATTCTCTCTACAGTTGCTCCAAAAGATATACAACTTACAGCTTTTCCTTCTGAGAGTGTCAGAGAAGGAGACACGGTCATTATCTCTTGTACGTGTGGAAATGCTCCCCAGACTTTGATAATCCTGAAGAAAAAAGCAGAGACGGGTGACACACTGCTGAAGTCTACAGATGGCGCATATACCATTCACAAGGCCCAGTTACAGGATGCGGGAGTATATGAGTGTGAATCTAAAAATGAAGTTGGCTTTCAGTTAAGAAGTATAACGCTTAATGTTAAAGGTTAGTTACTTTGTGTTGTTGTTGTTGTTGTTGTTGTTTTTATGATAGGGCAGAGATTTGGTGGATTGTAAAGAATTTCAAGGATTGGATGAATGAGTTGGCAAAATGGAGTTGAATTCCATGTTGATTATAGTCATTTCTTAGTGTTTCCTAGAATAATCATGCACAGCTGCTCTAGCCTGCAGGGTAGGAAGTTGACATTAATCATTGATCAGTGCAGAATTCTCATTTGTTTTTTTAAACATTGACAATTCATCACTGGTCTCTGAGGCCTTGCATTTCTTAAGCATTTAAATATATTTTCAAAACATTTCCCTGGAGGTTACAAGGAAACTAAAGATGTAGAATGGGCACATGGAAAAAGAAAGGTTCTCTCCAGACCCTTTTCCTTCCTACCAATGTCTGAATGTGGAGTAACTGAGTATTTTCTGGATTGACTCTTTTCAGGATAATGATTGTGGTAATGATCTTAATGTTGAACAACATAAAGGAATCTCTTGACTATGGAACTGCCTCCTTAGAAAATCCAAGCCCCTTGTCCATCCGACCCTTCTCTGATGGGGGGGGGGACAATGGTCCCAGCAAAGAAATTCTAGGGGCCACTTAATCTCCTAATCACTCTTGTGAATTCATAGTAGGATCTGTTGATTTTATCAGTGGAAGCAGAATTTGTCAGCCTTTACTATTCAGTCTCCCACTCCATGAGTGCTAATGAGCTCCCATTGAGTATTGGAAGGCAAACTTGGAGTGAACAAGACTGCGAACAAATGCCAACTCTTAAGAGCCTCTGGAGGTTGGCTCTCAGAGTTCACAGCCATTCATCAGTGTAAAGAAAATTTAAACCTAGTCAGAAAATGGTTAAAAATTTTACTCATCTGGCCAAAGTTCTCAAGATTACAAGCCTTATCATATGTTTTTTTAAAATTTTTTTAAAAAATTGAAATATAGTCAGTTACAATGTGTCAATTTCTGATGTACACATAATGTCCCATTCATGCATATATATATACCACAATGAGGTATCACTGAATACCATGTTTTCTGTCTTCATAGTACCTCCTCAAAAGATGACAATATCAATAGTTTCCTCTAGAATGTTAAAGGGGAAAGTATGGCGATTACATGTAAAACTTTTTCATCCACCTGCAGTGATTATCCTGAAAAAAGCTGATCTAGCCAATGAAGTTACTATGTGTTCAAAGAATGGAATATTTACTTTGTGTCATGTCATGCAACATGACACAGGGGGATATGTAATCAGTGCCTCCAATGGGGTTGGCGATGATTCTGGATGGATTGAGATGTCAGTTATGAGTAGTCTGAAATTCATTTATTCTTATTTTCTTTAATCCTCAGTACCACCTTTAAGCCTAGCCGCAGGAACTTGGACTCCTAACATTTTTAAAATTCTATTTCTAGTCAATGATTCCTTTTTAAAGATGTATCAAATCTTCTTCTCCAGCTGTGTAACTCTCTCATACAATTGTTGTCTTTTCTAATTGCTTTATTAAGTTAGTAACTTACATATTTGCCTTTTTTCACTCATTGCTTAAATAAAAAATTAAAGCTCATTTGGCACTCAGCTAGAAATTCAGACCCCCAAAATAAATGTGGTTTAAAATAACTACAAATGAATGGAGTCAAAAATTTGACTTTTCTTCCTGGGAATTTTTGAATTAGTCATCTTTTGAATTTAGCTAAGTTTTAAAATTAATTTTGTTTCATTTTGTTTGACAAACACTTTTGCTTGAATGTATTCCAATGGTAGAAATGGTTGGGAGTCTTTAAGATTTTCAGTGTTTATACAGCTAATAGAAAATTGTATTTGGAGGTTGCCCTGGCAACCAACTCAGCAGCCAATTTGTATTTTACTGCAGATGCCTGAGGGGAAAACCAAAGGCAAAAGATAATATTTGTTAAATTGGAAAGAAAACAATAGGGGCAGAAATACCATTGCCCAGCAAGTCATCAATATTGATGTCTCACCATAATTATGATAATGGATATTCCATTAAAATATTACCCTTATACTCTGACAAAGGAGAAAGGAAAGCAGAAAAATAAAGCAATTGTCATTATGTTTATGGTGAAGTATTTTTAATTTCAATAATTCAAAAAAAAAAAAAAAAAAAGGACTTCCCATCATCTGACCCTAGTGATTCTTTCTTTCTTGGTTGACATCCAGTAATTAGAAACATCTAGAGAGAAAGCAATGATTACCACAGTCAAGTGCCTCATTTCTTCCAGAACTGAGACAATATATGTGCCACTTGAAGAAACGGAATACTTGTGAGGTCGTACAATGCTGTGCAAACACAAATGCAAATAGAGATGAATCTTCAATAAATACCAGGCTATCTTCATCAGATGTTTTTCAAGTTAAGATGTTAAACAGTATTGCAGCTGTCAGATGATTTTTAGTAGACTAGATAGAGTACTAATTTTAGTTTTTGTATACCAATAACTTCTGTACCCAATTTACAACTAAGTGACAAAATGACAGGATGTAGAAAGAAAAAAATGTATTACTATTAAAAAAATATTTATTGGGTGCAAGCAACTTCAAGCAGTGAGTCAGGTACTGGCTATTCAGTGGTGAATCAAAAAGAAAATAGATATGTGTCCTTGTGTAATTTATAGACTGAAGGAAGAAACCAATGTTAATAGATAATCATACAAACAAATGTTTATAAGCTGTGATAAGAGCTATGGAGGGAAAATGTAGTGGGTTATAAAAGTTCCTAATTTAGGCTGGGGGAGATGTGGGTCAGAGAATGCTTCTCTGAGTAACATTTAAGCTAAAATATAATGCTATCCAAAGAATTTCATATTATCAAGCAATGATATAAATGCTGAAGAGGAATAAGATATATTAAAATGCCCTACTTCAGAAATACAAAATGGAAAGTTTTCCATCTATCCCTGAAAAAAGTCATCAGCAAGAATCCTTTCTCTTATTATCTTATGGAGTGTTTGACTATAATGGTTACACTCGAGGTGTTACAAGGATTTTCCTGGAGAACTGGTTAGTTATTTTAATCCATAGTGATCAGAGCCCTAGTTCTTTAGTAGAGATTTATATTTCCCAAAGCAAACACTCCTCTCCAAATTCTTTCTCCTGTAAATGAGCTCTAAAAAGCTGTGTCCTTCTTTCCATTCTGCAATGGAACCTGAACTTCTTTGAATCCAAGTTTGCAAAAGTCAACAGCTGTCATCTTTAGATCCATCTTGACCATAGCAACTGCGAACTGATGATTTGGATAATTCAAAGAAATATGCATTTTGGGTCCTTCTCACTGCTTTGATTCATTTCTCTTTAGAGAACTAGTTGTACTGTTAAAACATGTCACTATTAGTATTAAATGATTTCTTTTTGTACTAGACATTAATTGTGTCCATTTTGTTATTTTTCAGAAAGAGAAAGTAGCAAGGACTATTTTTCTCCGGAACTTCTCGTGCTCTATTGTGCATCCTCCTTAGTAATACCTGCCACTGGAATGATTATTTACTTTGCCAGAAGAGCAAACATGAGAGGGTCATACAGCCTTGTATAAGCACAGAAATCAAAAGTGTAGCTAACATTTGAAATGTTCAACCAGAGACACTAGCCATCAAATCAAATCCTCAAGGCTGCTCATCATTCCACAAGGAACATAACAAACTGGGAGTCCAGACGTCTTTGAATGTAGTGAACTCTTGGAAAGAAATGGTTGCCTGTGCCCCTTGCTGTGAGCAAGAAGCCAAAGGAAAGTTTCTGCCTAAAAAAATAAACGCTACCATTGAGATGTGATGACTGGAGTAGTTTCTTGATGTGTATATATGATAACATGATTTGTATATATGTAAAATAAAATTATCCCATAGCAACATTGCTTGGAGTATCAGCACTCTGTACTCACATTTCTAAAATTATTAGAGTGTTGCTTGGAATGATTGTTATAACTTAATGCATCTTAATATTGACTGGCAGCTGAACTATGTCATCTTTTTAATATTTTATTTCCTTTAACAAAATTTCTTTCCTATAACGTTCATGGACAACAATGTTTTGTAAAGATGCCAAATGATAAACCAAGAGGGCACTGGGTTGACTTTCAGGTACTAAACGCTTCAGCCTATGGTGTAATGGTTGATTGGATTTCTCTGGATGGTACTGACATGGTACGGAGATGTTTTATCATGTTCTTTGTTCATCAGACTCTTGTGTAACTTTCCCAATATGGTCTAAAAATGCAACTTCTTTTGATTTCCTTTGTAAATGCTTAAGATTTTTTTTGTATAGTAAAATGATAATTTCTGGAATTAAAAGAGTTGTGTGTTTATTTATTATAAATTGCCTCCTTTAATCATGTTGCAGCTCATTTTGAAATGCCAATTTCCAAGATGGAGGAGTTCAAACCCATAGAAATAATAAGCAGACACTTCAAGTGTGGTTCTCAGATTACTTTTATCAGAATCACCATAAGAACTTGAAAAACATTCATCTTTCTTGGGTTCATCCTAACTTACTGAATTGAAATAATTGGTTATGTTTTAAAGATATTTGAAAACTAAGAAAAAAAATTTATGTTTAACTATATATTTACCATTCCCAGCACTCATCATTTTTTAGTGTAGATTCAGATTTTCCTCTGCCATCATTTCCCTTCTGTTTAAAAACCTTACTTTAATATTTCTTATTGTACATACATGTTTGCTGATGATGAATTCTCTACTGAGAAAGTCTCTCACTCTCTTGATTTTTTTTTTTGTTTTTTGGTCTTTCATTTTGAAAGACAGTTTTATTGGTAGAGGATTCTAGGTTGACAGGTTTCTTTTTTAGTTCTTTAGAAATGTTTCATTGTCTTCTAAATCTGCTTATCCTTGTTCTTTTAATGTAATATCTTTTTTTTTTTTAATCTCTGGTTACTTCTAGGATATTTTTATGACTGACTTTAAGAAATTTGATTGTGTTATGCCCTCATAGTTTTCTTTATAATTTTTTTTGTGTTTGAGGTTTGTTAAGATTCTTGGATCTGTTAGTTTAGTTTTCCTTAAATTTGGAAAAATTTCAACTGTTATTTCTTCAGAAGTTTTTTCTGTACCACCAACCCCTCCCCTTTTGTAGACTCCAGTCACAGATCTAGAAGTGTTCCTGGTATTGTCCCACAGTTAACCGGTGCTCTGCTTACTTGTTCCAGCTTTTTTTCATTTTGAATGGTTTTAATTGCTATATTTTCTAGTTCACTTGTCTTTTCTTCTACATTGTTTAATCTGCTGTTAATCACATCTTGTGTGTATGTGTGTGTGTGCTTCTAAATCCCAGACATTGTAGTCTTCATGACCGGTATTTCTTCTTGGGCCTTCACTCACCATGCTCAAGCTTTCCTTCACCTTCTTGAGTGTATTGAATATCATTATAATGACGTTTAATATTCTGGTCGCTAATTCCTTCATATGTGTCATTTCTGGGTCTGTTTCTATTGATTGATTCATCTCCTTAATAGGAGTCAGATATTCCTGCTCTCTTAGGACCTTTAATTTTTTTTTAATTAGATACAAGACATTGTGAATTGTATCATGCTTGGTGCTGGATATGTCACATTCTTAAAAAAATTCTTGAGCTTTTGTTCTAGGCCATAGTTAAGTTAGTTGGAGAAAATTTGACCCTTTGGGGGTTTTATTTTCTTAAGTAAGGTTATATGGGACTGGAGCAACCCTTAGTCTGGGGCTGATTTTCTCTTTTTACTGAATCAATACTATTCTGAGCACTCTACCTGATATCTCATGATTTATGAGTTTCTCCCACTCTTGTTGGAGGGAGCACAAATTATTCTTTGTCCTACGGAACCCCAAGAGTGGCTCCCCTTGTTCTTATTGGGTGATCTGTCCCCAGATGTGGGTGGTTGCCCTACATGCATGCACTGTGGTAGCCCAGCTTGGGGAAGACTTGAACATTTTCTGAAGATATCCAGAGCTCTCCCGGGGTAGCTGTCTCCTCTCTGGGGTACTCTGTCCTGCACACTCCACCACTCCCGGCCTCTCTCGACTTCCAGCTCCTTCTCCTCAGTCTCAGAAGGTCCTCAGGCCCTACCTGGGTTCTTCCTCTCCTGGAGTTATAGCCTGGAAACCCTCTCCAGGCAGTAAGTCTGGGCAGAAGACTTAACCTCATTTGCTTCCACTCTCTCAGATATCATTGTTCTTTGCAACCTCATATTCAATGACTGAAAAACATTGTTTCATGTATTTTCTCTGGCTTTTTCATTCAGTTGTAATGGTAAATCCAACCCTTCATCTTGTCTGGAAGTGAAAGTCTGAACTCACTTTTGATCAAAGAGTACCTCTAGAAACACTCCTGAAATTATTTCTCTATTTGTCGTAGGAATATTTTTTACATTTTACATATCTCTGCCCCACATTATAAGGATCCATATCAGAGATTAATCTCAGAATACAATGCAGGAAACTTTTCCCTTAAGGAGTTAGTTTTCTTCTAAATCATGATTCAGGAAATTAATATAAAAGGCTTGTTTTCCTTTCTTCATTGATCAGCCAAGAGACTCTGTCCAATTTATATCTGAACTGTAGCATCTGTGTGGCATTCAATGGTCTATTTTGTTTGTTTGAGTGATACTCTCCCCTTGGTTACATCTTTACTAGTTTGCATTTTTTTTCTGGCTCTTATACTTTTTCTTTACATTTGTATTTTATTATTTTATTAAACACTTTTCCATAAGTTGCCTCAAGTATTCTATGGGAAGGTCAGAATATAAAGAAGTAAACCCCAAAATTAAAATAGTTGGCACTTACATGGTACCTTGGAAGCATAAGTATGAATAAAATAGTCTAGGTGAATTCTTCATATTAACTCACTACTTGCAATTGAAGAACAAGACCCACGAAGATGGTGAACAGGATAAGTGTGGCTGGGAAAGAAGACAAGAAATCTCTGGAGCACAAATGCTGTCCACAGAAGTATGTTCTAGCTCAAGTGTCATTGTAAAGACCAGTGATATTTGGGGCATGGAGAAGAAATGAATTCCTCAGGTCGTGGTTTGCAGAGCGATGAGTATACTGAAAAAGAGAAATTGGAGCTGAAGGAAAGCCCTGCCCTCTTCACACTGTTGCTAAGAAAGAACTCTGATCTTTTGTGTTTGATAATACACCGCCGTGTTGCTTGTGTATCTGATGATCTATCCAGACCCTGTGGGTTTACACATGCGTCTGTCTTAACATATGATCTTCAAAGAGGGCCAGGATTTAAATAGATCCATATATAAAAGGGATATGATGTTTCATTAAGGTGAATTTTTTTAGGAAAACAACGTAGGTCATCTTACAGTGAGATGGAGAAGTGCCCTAAACCATGAAGTTGGTACACAAAGTACTGAAGTTTGGAAAAGCTGAACTTGAGAGTGATTCTCCCCCGTGTTGTGTATAGAACACTAGTATTTACAACACACACTTCTCTGTTGGACTGCTCAGTTGTGTTCAATAGTATATATATATATATTTTTTACCGTTACTGTCATTTATTGTTACGGTGATAACTTCCAACCACTCTTTGCTGCATGGGTTCTGAGACAAGACAGCTTGCTTAGAATAAGAACTAAGAGCGATAAAGTAACCTCAGGGCATTTTCACGTTCTGTTGAACTATATAAAATTGCCAGTCAAAACCTGTCCAATAACAGCAATTCACTTGGTTTAACTTGTGTATTAGTGTTACGTTTATTTATTGGCATGAGGAAATGCCTGTATTTCCAGTAATGAAACAATAGAAGTATAGATTAATAAAAATAGTATTAGAATTGTACCTAAAATTTGAAAGCATCATAAACACCTGAATGTTGTGTGTCTATATGCACCCACACATAGAGAGAGGAAAAGAAGTCAAAGTGCTAACACTGACAGTGGCATTATGGGTATTTAAATTTTATCTATACCATATCCATTTTCCAAAATAGGATGTATTACAGTTATAGTAAAAAAAAAAAAAAGTTATTTTCTAGTGTGTTAACAATAGCAAGTAAGTCTTCAAACAGAAACCAAATAGAAATAGTATCCTACCTGAACTTGAGACTTGGAATTCTCAAGACCTATAAATATTTAGGGCTTTGCGATCCAGACGTGGAGTGAGATAGCTGCTTTGGCTTTCGGAGTATCTGAGTGTTTGCTCTGAAGAGAGCAAAATGGATAGGAAAGTACTTGAACAACCTTTCACCACCAGATTGCCTCTGGAATTTCTAAATAAAGCCTTGGAGAAGGGATGACATGAAGAGTCTGCACACCATCACTCCGCACTCTCACGGGGCTTCGAGTCCGGAAGGACCTGGCCATCACTGCTTGGCCACATTGAATGAAGTACTGAGGTTTAAACCTCAGGGCACAGTGATGATTACACCAGCTATCTTGCCTGCAGTTACCTTGTGCAAATTTTGACTTTGTGCCTCAAGAATCATTTGTTCACTCTTATCCAGTCTTGCATAATTTACTCCTGTGGGAATCTGATAATTCTTAAGCAGACAGAGATTTACAGAAACCCTGGGAAAGGAGAAAAACTGCCACATTACTATTTTAAATTACTGTATTGGAGCAACTGAATTTATTCATTCGGTTTCCTCAGAAAATTTTAACCCAGTAACCCTGCAGTTGTACATCTGTGTCTTTGCATAAGAAAATTATTCGACTGTACGTCTTGTCCATTTTCACCCTTGTTAACCAAAGTCTGCTTTTTGGCTCTTTTTTTCTGCCATGCAAAGTGGACATGGGCTCCTCTGGGATTTATCTGAGTAACAGTCATCCTAATTTTTCAAACTCTCCAAACAAAGTAAAAAACTTGAAGAGGTTTTAAGAAGAGTTCCTATAGCTTTGTCAGGAAGGGAAAGCGAAACATGACTAATAGTAACAGAGGAATTCTAGAGGAGAAAGTAGTTCTTTTTCATGTTTCCTTTTGAAGAAATGCATCCTCAGGATCTTAGGATAATGATGGCATAAACCAGCTTGCTTCTTTCTAGCCAATAAGTGAGGCCAACGTTGATGACATGCATGGGAGAATAAAGACTGTGAAGGTCTTCTTTCAGCAGTGGTCCCATCACTTCCAGGGTTAGTGTCTCTGTTTGATGGGTCTGACATATTTTTAATGGGACCTTAAAAAAGAACTTTTGGTAATGTTTATTGAGAATTTATCCTGGACTAAGTGCTTTGCATGAATTATTTTATTTAGTACTCACATCAATCCAGCTAAGCAATGTTATCTGACCGATGGGAAAACTAAACTAGAATACTTTAAATAATTTTCCTAAGGGCAGTAATAGATGGAGCTATGGTTGACCATGAGTTTGTTTGATTCCAGAATCTGCACTGTTATTCTCTATACGGTGTTACCTTTAATTCATAAACATGACACAGACTTCCATAGGATTAGGCATCTTTGAAGGACAGATGGTAAGTAGTCTTAAAAAAGAAATTTATCTTAGGGCCTCAGTTTGCTAAGGGAAGGAAGAAGGGCTGATAATATTGTTCAGATAAGATTTCTCTGTGTGTTTTCTGAAGGGCATAGGAATCCCAGATTGCTTATGCTAAATATCCAAGGTTGTTTCACTGGACAATTATCTTCTTTCTGTTGAATTTAGAAGAAACATATGGTTTACTATGTTTAAATGGCCATCCGCCGTCCGGGGCAAATTCTTGAGGGAATTGCTTTGGGCCTAAAGTACAGCACGTATTTGATCTTTATGTATGTTTGCACTTCTTGAACTTGGAAACTTTGAAAAAAAGAGGGTAAAAGTCAGCAAGAAGGAAAATGGAAAAGAAAACAAAGGAATAATTTTAAAAGGTGAAATGAGTGCTTTATGATATTTTGCAGATGAGAGTAAGGGAGAAAGAAGCAAAGCTGCCCAAGTAGACCCAGCCTGACACCAACTGGTGTTATCGCACCAAACAAAGAGGTAGTAAGATACAAGTAGTAAAGAAGATCCTGGTAATGTGTGTTTAGCTGAAACTGGTCATTCTGGAAAAGAGAAACTTAAACTAAATTTTTGTGTGGTTGGCCAAATAATGAACCATCTCCACCCAAAAAAATGTCCTTGTTCTAATCCCTGGAACCCATGAATATGTTACCTTATATGCTAAAAAGGCGTTAAAAAGGCAGTTGATTAAGGATCTTGAGCTGGGGAGATTATCCTGGATTACTGAAGTGGGTCTAAAGTAATCAGAAAAGGTCTTCTAAGAGGGAGAGAGGAGGGACAGAGTCATTATTTTAAATTTTTCTTTCTTAATTCCATTTTATATTCTGTTTCTTTCCTAAATTCTGAAAATGAATACTAAGTTCTTTTTTCCCCTTTGGTTTTATGTGTGCTTTCCCTCTTTAATAATGAAGTCATTTAAGAACATATATACATTTTCCTCTGACTGTAGTGTTTGTTATGTTTTACAGGTTTTGCAGAATGTCTCTTTTTCATTCCTCTTTAGATAGGTTGGTTATCTTTCTACTTTTGATTTCTGTTTGATCCAAAAATTATCTAGAAGCATCAGTTTCAATTTTCAAGTAATTACAAATTTTTGTTCATGCCACCTCTATTAGTGAACATTATCTTAGAAGTTCTAGATAATATAAAACTACAAGAACATGAAATAACTGGTTTCAGAAAGATGAGAACAGGTTATCTGTTTTTGTTGATGGATGGGTGAAACCCTAGAACACCCAACGAATCTGACTAACAATCACAACAATAACAAGCAGTAATAGTAAAATCGTTGGATAAATATTCAAATATGAATAACTTTTCTTTATCTTAGTAATAAAGGCCTAGAAATAAAAATGAGAAAAAAAATTCTCAATATTGACAAATACTATAAAATAATTAGGGATCGATTTACCGATACAGTTTATAAAGAAAGCTATACAATCTTACTGAAAGACATAAAATAAAATATTGAAAAGTATACAATAAACCAAGTCAAAATATTTATTTGGAGAGAATTTTTGCAATGCTAAGTTTGAGCAGAGAATAAATATCAATAATATCCCAAAAGCTTATAAACTGATAAGAAGAGGGAAGCAACCAAGAAGGAAAATGGGCAAAGCATGTGAAAAGTCACACAAAGAACAAATTCACAGAAGTCAAAATCAAGAAGCTTTAAAAAAAAGAAAATAAGTGCATACTTAATAGTAAGGATATAGCAAATGTGTAATAACGAAGTACCAATTTAAGCTCACCAAAGATTGAAGTGAGACACAAGATACTTACTGCTAAAGGAGATTTCTCCCATATATGGGAGAAATGCACATTAAAGCCTTTGAAAAAAGGAATCTAGCAACAACTGTTTTGTTTTTTTTTTTAATACAAATAACTTCACTCCTGGGACTCTTGACTATAGAAATAAAAGAATCAGTACATAAGAAGGCATATACGTTATAATATTTGTTGCATCGTGGAAAAAGCTAAAAAAAAAAAAAAGTTTAACTCATCCAGTCAGAAAGTGCATCTTTACTGAACTGCAAGGTGCTCCATCCTACACTAGACACTCTGAAGTGTGATAAAGGGCTCCCACCTTCAGAAAACTATGACCGAAGCTGAGGAGTAAAGGCATACAGCTACGTAGCAGCACCCAACAGGACATTTCAGACTAAGGACCTTAAGCAAAGGCAGAGAGAGTGGGAGGCAGATGGAAGACAGAAGAGGGAGGGTGTGTTCTGGAGATGGAGAGTGATTCCATTAGAGAAGAGAATCATCCCAATTTCTAAGAAAAAAAAAATCCACCAATTCTTGACTAATCCTGGTGAATGGAGGCAGGTTGCCAAACAACATAGAAAAGGGAGCTTGACATGAACCTTGTTAAGATCCTAAAGCTTTTGAAATAAAAATTAAGTCGTAATAATCAGAATTAAAAAGGGAAAAGAAAAAATAAAAGGGAAAAGAAAGTTATGCCAAATTACATTAGTTTTCATTTTTTAAGAAGACTCTAAACAAGAGGAATGCAATAAACATGACAATCAGACTTTTGGCAAGGGTTTGACAGAGTTTCTTTAATGGTTTGGGGAGGATGTGAAACAGAATAACTGATTAAATGATTACACAATGTGTACTGGGTGAACGGATCAGTAACCTAGAGGAAAGTGGAGGAATCTCATCTGTGATAGACACACTGATGTGTTTTGATCAGCGATGTGTGAAAAGGAATTTGTTACTAATGCTGAAAGTAAGTCAACATGGATTCAAGGTTTTTCCATCTAATAATGCCTCCTCACTGGCATTCAGATGGTTTAGGTGAATGGGAGTGAATGGAAGATACAATTAGCAGAAGCGAATTGTGCCTAACCCACAAACACTCATATCTGGACGTACCCACGACAGCATGGTGTATGCACATCGCTGTGGAGAAAGCTGCCACGCTGGTGGGGGGAAGCACAGCCCTCTGACCCCAGCTTCAAGATTCAGATCTGAGATGAGGCTGAAGCTGAACAGGAAGTAACTAATACACTGATTCTAGAACCAGGATTTAAAAAGATCCCAATTTGCATCATGGGAAAAGCTAGGTAAAAGTTAATGGTAAATAATATAAAGCACTAATCTAGTCCAAACTGGTCAGAATATAACTATGACATTAAAGAAAAGATTCCATCCAACATTCATTGTGAAAGGGGAAGTAACAAAATGAAGCTAATTTTGAGGAAATCAATCATGTTGGAGACTGACTAAAGTGACTGAGGTGTTTAGATTGGAAAGAGGAGATTAGGAATAAGAAATCTGTTATCAAAATATTCGAAGTACTATTAAAAGGAATGGGGAAATAATAGAATGAACCATAGGGATTGTAACTCAGATAGAGATTGTACTCACAAACTTTAGCATTCCTTTTAAACCTGAGATTCTAGGAAATCTACATCATGCTTTTATAATAAACCAGGAAGGCTAGGTTTGGAATGCCCAGGGTCCACCCCTCTGATATCAAAGCCAAAGAATAGACTAGAGCCCGAAGTGCTGGGGCCAGTGCCAATAAGGCTTCCTGTAGTGGTAATTCTAAGGAGGGCATCCAGGGGACAAGACAAAGGATTAGTTAACAAACAGGAAAGCTGGACAAACGTCATGGTGATGAGAAGACAGAATTCAAAGAAAACGATGGCAAAGGTAACTGGAGAAGCCAAAACACCAGGATGCCACAATCAGAGGGACTGGAGTGGAAGAAGGAAGTAAAGTAATGGAGCTGGTGGTTAAGGCGAGATGAAAGAAGAGTCAGGTGAGGACAAGGATTACTTTAGGTCAGATCTTGTGACCGCTTGGCCAAGGATGATTTGTACTTGGCACAGAGTAAACACTCAATAAACATGAGGTATTTTTATTTGCAACTTTGCCCTGATCAGTTGAATTGTAATCAAGTATTTAAAATGACCAGGACATGCTTAATCAGGACCAGATCATGGCGGGCCTTGAACATCAACCCTAAGTGTATGGAAGTTGTTCTGCAAGCAAAAGAAATCACAGAGTTACTTGAATTGAGATGTGCTTTAGGAGCATTACCCACTTAGCATTGTGAAGAGTAGGTGGGCGTTACAAGAGAGGAGGCAGAGTCATTAGGTGAGACTTCTTGCAAAAATAAAAAGGAAGTAACGGCTGGTGGGTTGGGAGTGGGGCATATAAGACAGCCTAAAGAGAGAATCTAAGGTCCCGCTGTCTAATTACATCATGGATCTGGCTGTGTATAGAGTCAACATAATCAACAAAATGATATACCATAATGTAGTTGCCCTAATCCAGGAAACAATGGGATTGAGAATAACCAACCCCAAGAAACACCATTCACTCCAGCTGATTTCAAGCCAAGGAAGTCCCTTTAATGATTATGAAGTTTCAAGCACTTGAGATGCAAAGCTTCGGTTCTTTTCATGACTTTTTCTTCATTCAAGTGCATTCAAGAAGAAAGTGAAATCTTAAATTCTATCTGAAGCTGAGCTGATCTGGGTTCATCCACAAAAAAAAAAAAAAAAAAGCAAGAAAAAAGAGTGGCCAATTATTCAGAATCAAGGCATATGGTCTACAGGTTTATATATCAATGCTGAGATCATGAGAAATAATGTGAATGTTTTAATATATAGTGGTAAATAAAATCTTGTAATAATTATTGAATTTTGAACAGATGGGAGTCAAGATTAGAATATAACAAAAAAGAATATTTTTAAACATCACAAAAGACAATTTAGTAGGGAAGACAAATTTATCAAGATGATATGCATCTGAGTAGACACCCATGGACTTAAAGGCAGAAGGACATTGGAGAACATTTAAATGAGTATAAAGTGAATAATAAGTGATTTAATAAATGCAGCATTCACTCCTGACATATGATTTATAAAAAATAACAAAATGATGTGAGACTAATTCATTCATTCCGTCTAGTATTTATTCAACAAATTGTACGTGAGACAAAAGCATAAAAGAGTCCCTACGCTTAGCTCACTCAAAGCCTATCAGAGATCCCAGGGAAAGTGTCCCAGGCACAGTTGCCATCTGGGTTGGGTCTTGAAAAATCGCTGTTATCCAAATGAAAGAGGCTAGCAGGAGTTCCAAGTTAAGAGAAAAGGATGGGTAAAAGCAAGGCTCTAATAGCACATGATAGAAAACAAATTCAATCTGATAAAAGGGTAATTCTCTGAGCCTACCTAACTAAATCTCGAGAAGGGTAGGGATAGATCATTGAAACTACAAACTCAGGACTTTTTTCCTCCATCTTTCGTCTCTGCTTCTCTGTATGGATCAAATCTCTATTCTCAGATGAGCTTCTCCGTAAGATATGAGGCCGGGTTGACAGAAGCTCCGAGCTCAGTGGCTTATTATCTTCTGACCTGAGAGAAAAGACACTCTCTTCCTTTTGCCTTCAGTTTGAAAATTCCTAGGAGAGGAATCTAATTGCTGTAAATAATCCAGATCAATTCTTCTCTGACTACTGTTCTAAAACGGAGATGCAGGGTCTTCTCATCTGATACATAACTGTGGTGGGAAATGCACCTGGTCTCTGAGGGAATCGTTGAGTGAGCATTTCTGTTTATGTCTATCCCAGTGGCACAATTCAGGAAACTGTGATTCAATATGACTGAATCTTAGGCAAGACTGAGAGCAGATATCCCAGTTAAGAAGTTATTCAGTAACACAATTTAAAAATGGCGAGGGCTTGGGCTAAGGCAGGAGTAGTTCAGATAGAGACAAAGTGATGGTATTAGAAATTTTAGAAAGTGGATTGGGTAGAACTTGGTGACTAATTCAATGTGAAAAATGAGGGAAGTTAAACTGAAAAATTCCAAGGGTTCCAGATTTGGGAAGATAGGGATAATAATCACTAAAATAGGAATTAAATAGAATTTAATGATGGGGTCAGGGATTACAGAAATAAACATATCCATTATGTAAATGAATATATAGATCAGAGTTAGGAAAAGAAACCAGAGTTGAAGATAGAGAACTGGGAGTCACTGGCACAAAGATGGTGGTTGACGTTAGAGAAATACATGAGTGCATCAAGATAATTTGTATCAGGTAAGAAGGGGGGAAAGCTAAGCCCTAAGAATACCAATATATAATGATAAAGGATGGTAGAATAAATGAATACAACAAAGGAGAATAAAAGTTTAAGTAGTCAGGAAACTGGAGAGTTAAGAATGTAATCAAGAAACCATAGGAGGAAAATGTCAAGAAGAGAAAGTGCTCAGTGTGCCATAGGTTGCAGTGAAATTGAGTAAAGCAATGACTAAAGAGTAACTGTTGCGTTTGGTAACTGGGAGGTCATTAGAGAGCTTTGCCAAAGTCATTTCAGGGGAGTCATGAGAATGATACATGACAACAGTGATTGGAAGGATAAACGAGAGTTAAGGAAGTGGAGGTAGCAAGTATGCTTTAACCTTTTAGAAACTTTGTTTCTGAAAACATCATTTCAATTGCTCAGCGCTAACACCACCAAGTGTGCTTTCATTCCTCTTGGGTTAAAAAACTAAGAGAGAAATTGGTCGGTCATAGGATGGGTATAAGTTTAACTTTATAAGAACCTGTCAAACTGTTTCCAAAGTGGTCATACCATTTCACACAGCCACCACCAAAGTAGGAGCGCTCCTCTGGCTCCGTATCATTGTCAACACTTGGTATTGTAGGTCTTTCTAATTTTAACTAACCGTTCTGGTGGATAGAGGGTGGTATTTCATGGTGGTTTTGATTTGCATTTCCCTGAAAACTAGTGATGTCTAGAGGCTTGTAAAAGTCTAGCCCGTTTGTGTATAGTCTTTTTAATAAACTGTTTCAAGTCTTCTGCCCATTTTAAAAACCAGGCTGTTTGCATGATGATGATTGTGCAGGAGTTCTTTGTATGATGTAGAAGCAAATCCTTTGTCAGATATACATATTGCAAATATTTTCACCCAGTCTGTGGCTTCTATTTTTGTTTTATTATCAGCTTTTCATTAAGAGCAGATGTTCTTAATACTTACAAATTATAACATTTACATTATACTTAGTGCTTTTAGAGTTCTAAGAAATCTCTGTATATCAGAAAATCATGATGTTTTTCTATTTTTTCCTAAAAGCTTTATAGTTTCAGTTTTTTTAGTTTAGTCCCATCATCTATTTCAAATTAATATTTATGTATCACATGATGCGTCAGTTAAGATTAATTTTTTTCCCACACAAATATCTTGTTACAGCAGCATTTGTTGAAAGACTTTCCTTTTTCCATTGAATTATCTTGGTGCTTTGTCAAAAATCACTTAACTTTTAGAGATGTATGTTTAGTTTTGGTCTCTTTGTACAGTTCCATTGATCTATTTCTCTCAACTTTCATCAATATCTTACTACTTTGATTATTGTAGCTTTTTAATAATTTAATAAATTTTGGAGTCAGTGTAAAAGCTGAAATTTTATTCACCTGTTTTAAAGATTATATTCTAGGTCCTTTGAATTCTAACATAAATTTTGGGTTTAGCATATCAGTTACTACAAAAAAAAAAAGTCTGCTTAGAATCTAAATGGTATTGCTTTGGATCTATACATCATTGGGGGTAGGGGGGCTGACATCTTACCAATATAGTCTTCCAATCCATGTGTCGTCCATAGACAAAAAAATGTTAAGCAGATCAAATTCAGCAACATGTAGAAACAAACCTATTTGTCTGCTTCTCCATTTAGTTCTGTCAATTTTTGCTTCATGCATTTTGAAGCTCTGTTATTAGGAACATAAATATTTCGGATCATTAGATCTTCATGAATTGAACATTTTGTCATAAAATAACTTCATCCCTATGATCTTCCTTATCTTCAAGACTCCTTTGATAGTAGCAGACTGGTGTGACTGTTTCATACTTAGTGTTTTATTGCTTATTTTTCTACCCTTTTATTTTCAAACTGCCTGTGTCTTTATATTTAAAGTGCATCCCTTCTAAACTGTGTATAACTGGGTCTTGCTCTTAGATCTAATCTTCAATCTCTGCTTTTTAACTATATTACTTCATTTACAGTTGAAGTAATTATTGATATGACTGGGTTTAAATCTAGCATCTTACTCTGTTTTCTATTTGTCTGCTTTGTTTTGTGGTGTTTTTTTCTCCTATCTTCTCTTCAGTTGAGTATTATCTAGAATTTCATTCTATCTCTTACATTTATGTTTTAACTACCTCTTTGTATCATATTTAGTGTTTTCTCTAGGGATTATAATATGCATTCTTAACTCTCTACGATCTATCTAGAATTCATATTCTACTATTAGATACGTAATGAAAGAACTTTACAACAGTATATTTTCACTTATACTCCTTCCTGATGTTTCTGCTATTATTGTTATACATTTTGTTTTAAACCCAAAAATATGTTTTAAACTCAAAATACATTATTATTTTACTTTAGTCAATTCACTTTTAAAGAAATTAAGAGAATTTACCCACATATTTCCAACTTCCTGTTCTTTCCCTTCCTTCCTTTCAATCAAGATTTCTATTTTATATCATTTCCTTTCAGGATGAAAAGCTTCCTTTGACATTTCTTGTAACGCAGAGATGCTGACAACACTTTTAATCTGTTTTTTATTATCGAAAATATCTTTATTTGCTTTCTTTTTATATTACTTAAAATTTTTTTTACTGTGATAAAATGTATGTAACAGAAAACTTACCATTTTAACCATCTTAAGTATACAGTTCAGTGATATTAATTACTTTCATAATGTGCAACTATCACCATCATCTATTTCCAAAACTTTTTTTATCACCCCCCAAAACCCTGTGCTAATTATTAGTCAATAGCTTCCATCCTTTTAGCCCCAGGTAACCTCTAATCTACTTCCTGTCCCTATGAATTTGCCTAGTATAGATATTTCATGTAAGTGGAACCATACAATATTTGTCCTTTTTGTCTGGCTTATTTCACTTAACATAAGGTTTTCAAAGTTTATCCATGTTGTAGCCTATATCAGAATTTCATTCCTTTTTTTTTTTTTTTTGGCTGAACAACATTCTACTGTATGTATATAGTCACAGATTTATCCGTTCATCTGTTGATAGGCACTTGGGTTGTTTCCACTTTTTAGCTATTATGACTAATGCGAAAATTAATATTGGTGTACAAATATTTATTTGAGTCTTTGTTTTCAATGCTTTGAGGTGTATACCTAACAATGGAATTGCTGGGTCATAGCCTATGTTTGGCTTTCTAAGGAAAAGCTCAAGCTTTTTTCCACAGCAGCCACAACCTCTGGCATTCCCACTAGCAATGTACTAGGTTTCCAGTTTCTCCACAATCTCATCAACATGTGATATTCACCTTTTTAAAAAATTTATAATCATCCTGGTAGGTGTGATGTGCTAAATCACTGTGGTTTTCATCTGCATTTCCCTAATGACTAATGATGTTGAATATTTTTCATGTGTTTGTTGGACACTTGTATACCTTTTTCGGCCATGTCTTTTCAGGTCTTTGCCCATTTAAAAATTGGATTGTCTTTTTTTGTTGAGTTGTAGGAATTTTTGTATATTCTGAATATTAAACCCCATCATATATATGATGTGAAAAGAATTTTTCCCATTCTATAGGTTGTCTTTTCACTTTCTTGATCATGCCCTTTGACACACAGAAGTTTTTTTTATTTTATTTTGATGAAGTGTAATTTATTTGTTTTTCTTTTGTTGCTCATGTCTTTAAGTGTTGTATCTAAGAATCCATTACCAAATTCAAGTTCATGAAGATTTAGTTCTATATTTTCTTCTAAGAGTTTTATAGTTTTATCCCTTATTCTTAGTCCTGGATCTATTTTGAGTTAATTTTTGTGAAGCAGGGGTCCAACTTCATACTTTTACTTATGACCTTACTTATTAACTTGTAGCCTTTAATGTTTGAATCAATTATCATATTGTTATTCACCAACATTTAATATACATTTTATTCTTCTGGCTGCTTTTAAGCTTACTTTTGTTTTTAATTTCTACTTTTCAGTAGTTTGGTTATGACATGCTTAGATGTGGTTTTCTTTGTTTTTATTCTGCTTGGGTTTGCAGAGATTATTAGATATGTGGGTTACACTGAAAAAATTTAGAAAAATTTTAGTTTGTATTTCCTCATGTTTCATGGACCCCATATCCTCTCTCCAGTCCTTCTGTATCTACTGTTACACATATATTTTACTACTTGTTACTTCCAACAAGTCATTTAGTATCTGTTCTCAAATTATTTCAATCTTGTTTCCTCTGTGTGCCTCAGCTTACATGATTTCTATTGTCTCATATTCATATTCACTGATGTTTATTTCTGGCATTTCCCCTCAATTCTTTTATTTTTTTTTCATTTTCTTTTTTTCAACTTTATTGAGGTATACTTGACAAAAATTGGAATATATTTAAGGTGTGCAGTGTGATGTCTTAATGTGCATATACATTGTAAAATGATTACCACAGTCAAGCTAATTTTACCATATTCATCACCTCACATCGTTACCTTTTGTGCGTGTGTGGGTGTCTGTGTGCGTGTGTGCGTGTGTGCAGTGAGAATACTTAAGATCTACTCTCTTAGCAAATTTTGAGTATACAATATATTATCATTAACTACAGGCACCATATGGTACCTTAGGTCTCCAGAACGTATTCATTTTATAACTGAAAGTTTGTTCCTTTTGACTAACATCTCCTCATTTCCACCCCCTCCATCCTCTGGTAACCACTTTCTACTTGTTCTGTGTCTTCGACTCCATGTGTAAGTGAAATCATGAAGTATTGTGTGGCTTATTTCACTTAGCATAGTGTCCTTCAGACTAGTCTATATTGTCACAAATGCTAGGATTTCCTCCTGTTTAAAGACTGAATAATATTCCACTGTATGCATATACCACATTGACTGTATCCATTTATCCACTGACAGAAACTTAGGTTGTTTCCATAGTTTGGCTTTTGTGAATAAGGTTGCAATGAACATGCGAGTGCAGATATTACTTTGGGAAAGTCATTTTATTTTCTTTGGATATAGACTCAGAATTGGGATCGCTGGGTGATATAGTAGTTCTATTTTTAATTTTTTGAGGGACCTCCATACAGTTTCTATAATGGTTGTACCAATTTACTTTCCCACCAACAATATATGTGTTCCTTTTTCTTCACATCTTTGCTAACACTTGTTATCTTTGGACTTTTTGATAATAGTCATCCTAACATGTGTGAAGTGATATCTCATTTAATTTATGTTTCCCTGATGATTAGTGATGTTGATAACCTTTTCATATATTTGTTAGACATTTGTATGTCTTCTTCTGAAGAATGTCTATTCAGGCCCTTTACTCATTTTTAATTGGGTTATTTATTTATTTATTTATTCATTCATTCATTTTCCTCCTGAGTTGTATGAGTTCTTTATATAATTTGGATATTAACTCCTTATCAGATAAATGGTTTGCACATATTTTCTCCCATTTCTGCCTTTTCATTTTGTATATTCTTCCTTTGCTCTGTGGAAACATTTTAGTTTAATGTAGCTCCACTTATGTATTTTTGCTTTTGTTGGTATCATACACAAAAAATCATTGCCAAGACTAATGACATGGAGCTTTTCCCTGTATGTTTTCTTCTAGGAATTTTATTGTTTCTAGTATTTTATTTAAGTCTTTAGGTCATTTTTTGAGTTGACATTTTGTGTATGGTCTAAGAAAAGGATTCAGTTTCATTCTTTTGCATTTGGAGCTCCAGTCTTCCCAGCACCACTTGTTGAAGAGACTATTCTTTCCTCATTGTGTATTCTTGGCACCTTTGTCAAAGATTAGTTGACTATATAGGCATGGGTTTATTTCTGGGCTTTCTATTCTGTTCTGTTGGTCTATGTGTCTTTTTTAGTCCCATGTCATACTGTTTTGACTACTTTAGCTTTGTAATATAGTTTGAAATCTAGTAGAGTGATGTCTGCAGAATTATTCTTCTTGTTCAAGATTGCTTTAGCTATTCAGAGTCTTTTGTGGTTCCATAGTTTCTCTTCAATTCTACCTGCTCTGGCAGTCCTAATCTCCTGCTATAAACTCTTCAAACCAATAAAATTACAGCTTTCTGCTTGAGTTCTAGTCACTTCACATTTTATGGACAGGGGAACGACCCCAGGAATAAAACCCTAAAAATGTGTATATTAATCAACACACGTCCCTTCTTTTAAGAGTCAAATCTTCAACTACTAATTGCTTATGGTTACTCCACAATAACTTCACTAAGTTATTTTTGATAGTTTGTCCAGAGTTAATGTGTCATTTGCAAAAATATTTATCTTATACAAGCTTCTCTGCCATTACCAGAGCCAAAACTCCACCTGAAGAGTTTTTTTGTTTTGTTTTGTTTTTTGTTTTTGACATTAATGGAGGGTCTTCTTAAGTATATGCGGGTCACTGATGAATATATCAAACCAGGACTTTTTTGGAACATTGCCTCGGTGGTTAAGAATTAAGGCTCTGGTAGTAAACCAGGTTTAATTTGAAATCTTGGTTCTCCCTCTTACTACCTTTAGACAAATTACTTAGTATTTCTCAGCTTAATTTTCTAATTATAAAATGAAAATGATAACATTATCTATTCAAAGAGCGGGTTTGAAAATCAGTAGAGTATTTAGGCAATGTATCAATGTTATTTATAATCTCTCTTCTCCTTTTTATCAACAGTTAAGTGCTCCAGTACCTTCTCAAATTTTCAGACTTTTGCCTCATAAAACATAGGAAAAACACTCTTGTCTGATTATTAAATTTTTAACAGAATTTTCATTATCTGAAAATTTTAACTTTACCATTGTTTGTTATTAGACATAGAGAATCTTTATTTTCTACTGGGATCACTTCAATCATCAGCATGCATACATGCTTGCTTTAGTATCTTTCAATATTAAAAAGTAATATATATATATATTATATATTATATTATATATATATATTCTCCCCTCTACTGACATTTCCCTATATAATAATAGCTCTATTTCTCTGCTTTCTTCACAGCAACATTCCCTGACAAGAATAGTCTCTTTCTGCTATCTCCACTTCCTCAGCTACTATTGTCTTTTTACTCACTCCACTGAGACCTTTGTACCCACCTCCCATATGCTGCTCTCCTTGTGGTCAACAGTGACCTCCAAGCTGCCAAATACAATGGTCAGTTCATGTCCTACTTGACCTTTTGGCAACCTTCTTCTGCTAGAAACACTCTCCCCCCTTACACGTCCAGGTAGTTTCCCTCCTGCCTCACAGGACAATCCCTCTCCATGTCTTTGATGACTCCTCATTATCTATCCAACTTTCAATTATTGAAGTGATCCAGCAGTATTCAGTCCTTAACTTCTCTTGATACAATTACCTCCTAAGCAACCTCAATTAGTTCTATGGCTTTAAATCCTACCTATAATCTAATGACTCTAAAATTTATAGCTATTATATCTATTGTCCAAACCTCTTTCTTGAGCTCCAGACTCTAGTATACTAAACAGTTATCTAGTTACCACATCTTCTTGGACATTTAACAGCTACCTCAAATCTGACATATAAAAAACACATTTATTTCCTGATTACCTCCCAATCTTCCTGTTTCCTGATCCCCCCCAAACTGCTTCTCCCTTAGCAGTTCACATCCTAGTAAATGAAAACATCGACTTGGAAATCATCACTGACCTTTCTCCAATAAAGACTTGTTGAGTATGTGGTTATATTATATATAATTTCCCTATTTTTGGTCTAATTATCCACTAACCAATTATGATGAGAAAAGAGAATATAAAAGAGCTTTCAAGTAGCTCCATGCTTGTCATTAGGGTTTTGTTGCATTTCACATTCTCAGTTGCTCAACAGTATCGAGAAACATCTTGAAGAATCAACCCATTTGCCCTAAGGAATAACCGTGTGAATTCTTTTTTATCTTCTGTAAATAATGCTAACTTCAAGGAGAACTTCCATGAACTTCTTATATGGCTCTTTGCCTTTCAAATGAAAAGATATAGGGATTTTTTGCTTCCTCATTTCACATGAACTTCTTGTTTTTAGAAATGCTGAATTCATCCTGAAGTCTGCCCACTGAACATTACTAAGTTAACTGCCTAACTAATGAATTTATTACAAGACTTCTAGATTTTATTAAATAGGGCTTATCCCATCTACTTAGTGTGAAAACTCCCCATAAGAATCTTTAATCCATTCATCTAAATCTGAATCATTATATGATCCCTTCTTAAGGGATATATTTTACTTAATTTACATAGTTTTGAATTTAATTTATAATTTAAAAACCTTCTGAGGTTTTTGCCTATGTACTTGTTAATATACACCTCAGTGTTAATTAACATTATAAAGGTAAGCACTACATTTTTTTTATAACAGTGTGATATGGTTCTAAATATAAATGCCTAATTCACTATAACTTAGGGGTAATCGTACTCTTTTCTAGGTAAATTATAAAATAATATGGACGGATAGTCTTTTTTTCAATGTGAGTAATTGGGCTTATAGAATATCATTCCAAGGTTTTTCAATGGATCTACAGGTGAAACTTATGTAGTCTACTTTAAGAGTATATAAGATTTCAGATCATAGTGCCTGTGTATTGAAAACATTCTGGCTTCAGAGTCAGAAAGCCCTCAGATCAGATCCAACTTCCACCATTTTCTCTCCGTCATTGATATTTTGCCTAAATCTAACATATTAACTCTGTTCATAGTTTTTAAGTATGAGGGGTTATTTTCTGCTGCTAAGAGTGTTACATGGTCATTGTGGAAAATTTTGGAAAAAATAACCAAGAATGAAGAATGTATTAAATCTTCAACCCCTGAACAAGTAGAATTAGCCACTGTTTACTCAATTGTTGATCCATACATCTTTATGTTGATGTTAAAATAATTTTATATCCTGCATTTCCACGAAATGTTATATCACATGTCTTTTCCTATGTTAGTAAAAAGAAGATCTGTAGACATTTTTAAAATGTATATAATATTCTATGGCATGTATGCACCATAATATACCTGTATGGTCCCGTAATGTTTGACACATTGTTCTAAATTTTAGATACTCTAATTAATATCAAAACAAAACTTTATGCATAAAAATAGTTCTTATCATTTATATAGAAGAGATTAATACACTGGAAGTACTAAGAGAAGGTGTCAATACATGTTGCCAAATAATTTTTCAGATCAGCTCTACTAAATTATAATTCTGCCAAGATTAGGTAAGAGGCTTATCTCATCAGACTGTTACCAGGATTCTCATTAACAAATTTTTTTTTGAAATATTGTGAATAGCAATGATGTCTCATTGTTACTTTATTTTGATTTCTATATTTATAAAGATACATGTATTATTATTTTATTATTTAGGTTTCTTTTAAATGGCATTGTTCCTTTGCACATCTAGCTATTACAAACTTTTTAAAATGGGATTTAAGACTCTGGTTTCTCCTCAGATCATACAAATCTTTCACCTTTCAAAAATGGGATTTATAAGAGGACTTTTTATCAAGAGTATTACCCTTCTACATTTTCTTTACAAATGATGTATTTCCTGACAATCTTTAGAATGTGTACAATATTACTCCCTTTCATAAAATAGAACAGTGTGTATCAGTGGGAGTAGTCATTACTGGAAGAATAAAATTAGTGTTTTTACCCCTCTCAAATAGAAAATTCTTAATTAAGAATTTAACTGAGCTATTATAAGCCAGATTGATTTTAAACTGGTTAGCTAAGGGTGCAGCCATTAAAAGGGACATTGCTTTTCTATAATTCCTTTTCTTTTCCCACTCAGGTATGAAGGAGCCCAATTTGAATGAGTTTGAGAATGAGGAGGTTTGAGAATGAAAGAAAGTAAGCAACTCTAGCCTGCAAAATAATTGGAATATGAACTCCAAAGTGAAATATGCACCTCACAAATTTTGAGTTGGTTAAGATTATATTTCTATTTCTCCTGAGTGGTTCACACAGTGCAGTCTCTGAGAACTGGTGTTTTACTTTGAATATGTATGTGTCTCTGTGTGTGTGTGTGTGTGTGTGTCTGTGTGTTTGGCTAAATACTTACTATATATTCATGAGAATAAACAGATGTCTGAGTCACCTGGGTTGGGAAAATCTTGAAGGGGCTCAGTGCGGAGTGCCCCCTATTGTCGTTTCACACATGTGGGACTCTGGGTGTCAACGGCTATCACTGATTGTCCTCCTAAGGCATCCTGGGGATAACTCAATTATAAAACCACCTTTATGATAACAGTTTATGTTTTCCTAAGTTAAAAAAAAAAATTCCATGGCCAAGGGTAGAAGCAAGTATTTTCATGAGAGCTAAAACAGGACACTAGGGAGCACAGAGTCTCGCCCATGGATGGAGCCCCTCTGAAGGTTTCATCTCCTTGCTTCTTGTTTTCCCTAAACCTTGGGGAAAGTCATATTTATTGTAACAGTGTTCTGCTTTTCCTCTGACTTCACCAGTTGGGTAAAATCTCCAACCCTTGTAGTGCTACCCAGGAGTACAAGGTGCTGGGGCAGCCAAGGGAAATGCAGCCTGCTCCACGAGAGCAAAGAGCATCCTGTTGAAGGTTGTCTACAGGCTCCGGAGGGTGATCTTTGGCATCATGATTGTGGTCCATACAGGAGCACAGACATGGAAGAGGAGTGCAGGGCTGGTGGAGGTACTTGGGACATGTTTATATGTACATGTGAAAAGCCTTTATATATGTGCAGAAGAACTATTAAGAAACTGTTAACAGAATGAGAGGTAGGTGGTGGTGAGGGAAAGGAAGTCACGTTCACTTTTCCATATATACCTTCTGTATTGCTTGTATCTTTTTTTCCTTTGGCAATTCAGAAGTATGTAGTAAATTTAAAATTAAATTTCCCTCAGCTTCTTGCCTTCTCTTTAAACTTGCTTTTTATTTACGCAAGTCTTTTACATGGTATCTATATTTTTCTTTGTGATTTCTGGCATAGCATTTAAGTTTTCCCTAGCCACCGATCAGATTATTAGTGTATATTTATGTTTATGTGGCCAGTTTTCTGCCTAGGGAGAGTAAAATCTGCAGTAAAATACCACCTGGGGTCTGTCAAATGATGTGTTTAAAGACACTGTTAGCAGAGCAGTACAAAATGAGAAAGATATTAAGAAACGGACGTTTGTGATGATAACTTATGGGCTTGGGCTGTGCTCCAGTGACCACAGCGTCCCAGAGTCCTGTGAGGGGCTAATCCCCCCGGGGGGAGGTATTATTTTAACGGCAACCTCGGAAAGTCCCTTGTCACACAATTCAGGATCCTTCTTGGCAAAAGTCCTCCTACTTGCCCAAGCTCTACTTAGAAAACTGGAACTTAGGGCACCGAAACTTACTGTCAACTGTTCATTATCTCGAGCAGAAGTCAGAGTAAAAGAGGCAGCAGAACTCAGAAGTCAAAACTAGAACATGAGAAAAACAGCTGTGTTCTAACTGTACATTCTGCCGGGTGACCTCCGGTGTCTCCAATCATATGTCTCGCTGCAAGATTTATGAGACTTCCCACATCGGGGGCAAACATTTTCCTGCTACTGTTAGAACCTTTCCTCTCCTGCTTCTCTTGCCTTCTGCCTTCCCTTCCCCTGGTTTCCTTTCCACTTTTGTTTTGGTTGTTCGTTTGCTTTAATTTTGTGTTCTTTTTTCCCTCTCTTCTCCAACCCTCTATCTGCAAGTCATTCTCCCCTTTCTGATTTTCCCTCCATATTGTATTCTGGTTCTTAACCCCCAAGTCCTCATCACCATCATCCTCACTCTGTTTATATAAGTTCTCTCCTCCAATATTCACATTTTATTGTCAGCGTTTATATTATTGGGCTCTGGCTAAAATCAAACCTTCTCCTTGGTTATGCTGCACTGTAGGTTTGCCCATGACAGGTACTTTTTGCCATTAAATGAAAGCACCTGTAGTCACCTGTTAACTAGAAAGCAAATTTCAGGACCAACTCCCATGAGCAGGGCTGAATTTTTTCCATTTGTCTTCTGAAATAGCTAGTGTTTATTTATATTTATGAAAACTTCTCATTTGGGGAAATAGACCTAATCATTCCATGGAACTGCCAACACTAGCGGATGATGAATTTTGTACTGCCTGATAATTCACAAAGTAGATATACAAAGTAAAATAGATCTAGTTTGTGCCAAAATGTACAGAACAAGACTTCACTAGTTAATCAAAGCAGCCATTGGTTTAAAAAAGCAAAGTTTTTTCTTTGGCGATTTCATTTGGCTAGTTTTCCAATGCAAGCTACTCTAGTCTGTGTACATACACAGCCTAGTTCCTACCCTCTGACTTATAAACACTTCAGTAGCTTCCATAGATTGTCTCTAATGGATTTCTGATCCTTGTCACGTGGTGTTCCTTTTACCCTAAAGACCGCAGTGATGGGCTTTCTAAAAGGAAAGAGTCCCTCCGTGTTCATTCATTCTCCCTTCCTTAGGACACCATTTTGTCTTATTTTATCTATGAAACCCAAATAAAACTCTGCCTTCTTGCTTTTCTCTTTAAAACCAATCTTAGCACCTTGATGCAACCAAAGGTCACACGGACCACCCACTCAGAAAAACCCTGTGGCAGGATAATATTGAGGTATCAACCCAACTTTTATTTCACCCTTATTTTCCTCTTCCCCTTCCCTCCTTTCAGGCTGATAACAAACACTATACCTCTTTGCCCCAGAAGACATTTTCTTTCCTGCTTCCTAAACCAGGTCTCAAACCAGAGGCCCCAGAGTTAAATTTGGTCTACAGAAAAGTTTTATTAGGTTCATATGGAATTATTAAAAGTTTGAACCAACTTTTTATAATTTGACACATTTCACAGAGAAATCTGAGTTTCTGACTTCTCTTAAAACTTTGAAGGTCTAGCCACACTGGGCTTCTGTTTTCTCGTGTCTGAGTAAAGTCTGCCACCTTGGGTGGGTGTCGCATCCTCCAGTTCTCCAGTCTTCCAACCACTGTCCTTTCCTTGACCTGGGAAGCTTCACTCACTCACATCAGTTGCCTTGCTCTTGTCAGCATTGCTTGACTCCTGGTTTAAACCCATGAAGGAGATACACCAGGTCCCCCTGAGGGAGACACCTTCAGAAAAGATAATTTATATTCACAGACACAGACTGTTACAAAGAAATAACATGTATTCAACAAACATTCAGCAAGTAAGCATCTGATATGTACCAGTCAGGTTCTGATGCTGGTGGGGTGGGGAGTAGGGTAGGGTGGGGGGATAAAAACAGTAAGATAGAAACATTTCCTGTGCTTATGGAGTTTGTACTCTAGTGGGGGATGGCAACAGACAGGTAAAGACAGTAACAAGATACTTTCAAGTAGTGATCAGTACATGAAATAATATTTTATATTTCATAATTTCATGTGGTGATCAGTGTATCGGAGAAACAAAGCAAGGTGATAGGATAGAGCACAGTGGTGGGGAGAGGATGGGGTGGATGGTGGGGCAGGGGGATGAATGTAGCTCAGATACTAAGGGAGAACATCTGAGTGGTGATAAACTGGGAGATGAATATGACACTTGAGGCAGCACCAGCTTGGCGAAGAGTTTGGAAAGGCATACTCTAAGCAGAGGAAACAGCAAGTACAAACACCTTGAGGTGAGTGTGAGTCTGACATATTCAAGGGATTTAAGGCTAGAGTGGGTGGGGCTGAGAGAAGAAGGGGCGATGTGTAGGAGAAGTTGGAGAGGTGAATGGACACTGGGTCTTGTAAATCCTCAGGGTCCACAGTGAGGAATCTGGATCTGATTTTAACTGTATTGGGAAATTGTTTTTGGAAACTCTTAAGTGTGTGAGTGGCATAATCTGGTTTTCTTTTAAGGAGTAATGTCTTACAGTTTGTAACTGTTGTTGATTTTTTAACTTTTTTCAGTTGTGAAATATAAACACATATAGGAATAAAAACACATAAAACACATGTATAGAGTTCAGTACATAATTATAAAGCAAAGGTCATGTCTCCATCACCCAGTCAATAAATAGAACGTTGCTGACTTCCAGAAGCACTCTCAGAACATGGTCTTTCCAGAGCAGAAATGTTTTTCTCCTCAAGAGTAACCACCATCCTGACACTTAAGAGTATTCACTGTCTAGATTTTCTTTATAGTTTTACCTCTTAGCAATGCATCCCTGTACAATATAATGTCACATGTTCTTAAATTTTATATAAATATCATTTGACTTCTGCATTAAGATGATCAATAAAAATTTTCTCATAAAATTTCTCTTTCCCGACACAAAATGAGAAAAATAGTTCCAAAAATAGCAATTTTTTTTTCACTCACAACAATCAAGTGCGTACAGCCTAAAGTAGTTCATTTCAAAAAATGACAACCAAGGGGAAGAAGATAAAATTCTCGAGCAGAATACAAAAGCAGAGGAAGTGCAGTTTCTAATCTCACTGCTACCCGCCTTGAAGTCTTTCGGTGAGTAGGAAAAATTCTGAGAATACTTACTAATACTTTCAAATACGTAGAGACATAAACAGAGTTGGATTTTTTTTTATATCATTTTCCTGTTTTGATTAAGAAATACTGGAGACAGCGGCTGGGAATGAGTAGGTGAAATGGGGAAATGCACATTCGAGCTTCACAGCTCTTCCCCGGTCCCAGAGGACGAAGGTGGACTAAGGTAAGCCACTGTGCTCATTCCATTCCTCTCACCAGTGATACGCTTAAGCATGCGCGTTTGATGTCACCCCGACCAGCGAGATGCAAGGGAGGGAATTTAGGAAGATTTACTTATACACGTGATAGAAGAGCCAAGAGGCCATGTAAGATGGTGGGATATCCCAGAGGTTAGTAACAGCAAAAAGCCGCTATCGTCCCTGTGCTGGGGGGATGAAGTGAGGAAGTGATCCTATCATTGCCCAGAAGCCAGGGTGTCGCAGAAACTGGCACAGGTGAGGGGAGGGGGGTGGGGAGGGCGAAGGGGGTAGGCTGTCCACTGGGAGGCTGGAGATGCAGCCTTTACTGAGGCTCACTCCCAGGGCAGAGGTGAACACCCTGGCTTCTCCCTTTTTCCTGCCCTCCTATCTGCTGCCAGTGCTTCCGTGGTAAATACAGCTGACAGCTGGCTGCCGGGCAACCCTGTGAAGTACAGCCTGCAGGAGTCCGTCCCTCTGTGATGCAGAGCAAAACAGGGCAAAGGGAAGACTTGGATCTGAGGGTGAACCGGTGAAGACTTGGCCTAAGGAGGATAAGGACAAAAGGGGACTCAAGGATGACTCTGAATGGGAGGAAGTGCCATTTTCTGAGACGGGGAACACTGAAGAAGTAGCATTTTGAGGAACTAAACTCAGAAGCCTTGATTTGTACGTGTGAAGTTTAAGGTGTTTGTTAAGTATCTGAGTGAGGCTGTCAAGCGGGTTCTTGCCCGTTCAATCACCAGAGATCCCCCGGGACTGGGGAGAAAGGAAAGAGAAAGAGGGTAATGGACAAATGATCAGACCCAAATAAGCTTCTCTCTCCACACACTCTGTGCACGACAGCCCTCCGCAAACCTGAGATTACGGGGTTTCGAAGGAAGGCACACAGAAAGGACTGAGGTTAAGTTGTCTGCCACCCAAAATGTATGGAGGTTCAGAGGCGGACATTTAGTTACATCAGAGTTTATCTCCTTCCCCCATGAGACAATTTGTGGAATATAAAATCCCTTCCAATGCGATTTCCTAAGATTGATTTATTCCGTGCAGCTTAACCCACTGATGGGCCTTTAATGAGGGAGTCGGGAGTGCGATCCCTTTAAAATCTCCCGCTAGTGTGAGACAGAGGAACAAAACCATCTCCCAGAGACACATTCTTGGAAACAGTGTAACCTAATTCTGTACCTTAAGAAGAAAGCTTTGCCCGACATACAAGAGAACCTGTGCAGACCCCTGCCTACAAAAGGAACAGCCCCCCACAGGGTGAGCAAAGGTCTTAGTTGCGCCCACCTGCTAGCCGTTTTGTTCATGTTCTGGTTTCTAAACTGTTTCAAATCCATCTACTTATCAAAGAGCTGACAGAAACTGTGAAATGATAGTTCTCACCAGCTTTAGGCTGAATAGCATTTCCAGGCAAGGCATACTCACACTCTGCGAGCTGAAGGGAGAACACATGCATTTATGAGGCCGGTACTTGCAACACCCCCAGGGGAAAGTCAGGAGGAATTCTGCTCTTCCGGTTACATGTGTAACTGGAGTTGTATACGATTCTGCTGACTCTCCCAGTTTGGTGACAAAATGAAGAAGAAACAGAAGAAGAAGAGGAAAACGAGGGAGAGAAGGAGCAGAGGAGAAATAAGAAGAAGGTGAACACTATTTTGGGTTCAACCCCCTCATTATAAAGCTATGAAAATGAAATTTTGTAAAGCTAAAGATTTCAAAATCTCAAAACCTAGTCTCCCTGGGCCTGTAATGTAGGCACACCAGCTCCCAGTTTGCTATTTTACTTTGAATGTAAAAATTGTTTCAGCAATGGTGGTTTTATTTATTTATTTTTATTGAAGTACAGACAGTTACAATGTGTCAGTCTCTGGTGTACAGCATAGTGTTCCAGTCATGCATGTATATGTACACACATATATATACACTTTCATATTCTTTTTCATTAAAGGTTAATACAAAATATTGAGTATAGTTAGCCCTGTGCTGTACAGAAAAAGTTTGTGTTTTTTAATCTATGTTTATATACAGTGGTTAACCTTTGCAAATTTCGAACTCCCAAATCTATCCCTTCCCACCCCCTTTCCCCCAGTAACCATAAAATTGTTTACTGTGTCTGTGAGTCTGTTTCTGTTTTGTAGATGAGTTCATTAGTGTCAGGAATGTCAGTTTTAATAACCCAAATGCTATACTAAGACCTAATGTGAATTTTTATTAGACAACAAAAGAAACCAACCATGTCTTTCATCTTTTTCACCATATATATTAAAAAGACTTTTAAAAGAGAAAAAAAACTCATCTTCCAATTTTGCTTAGCAGGGAACTCGGGCTGTGTATGCATGTATGTGTCGTAACATTAACACGCTGATGAGTCAGCACAGTTTGGGGGCATATTTTTATAAGCTGAACTGATTAAATGACCTCCACCCATGCTTGCTATTTAAAACTGTGAGTGTAGGAACGAAGAGCCATAAACATAAAATAAACTAGAATAGCTGTTAGGATGGCGATAATAGTATGTTCCCAAATACTCTGGCCATGTGTGTGGAGAATACAATCAGCTATCTAATTCTGAAGTTTAATTAGCTAAGTTAAAGCAAACTGTTGACTGTGCACGGCTACAGCAGAGTGAGTCAGCCCATCTGTTCTCTGTCACTGGAGTATGAGCACGTAAACAGATCTGTCTACGGGGTTGGGGGAGAGCTCACAGATGACTGATAAATGAATTCTGGCAGTGACACATTAGCATACCTGGCAGTCCCTGGAAAAATATTGACACTGGTAAGTTTTGAACCCTTTCAAAGAGCAACTCAGAGTCTATCTCATACTGCAGCTGGGGTTGAGCAGTGGAGGAAGCTTCCAGAACCAGATAGATTTTAAATTGGGCCTTTGTGGTTGGGAAAAGGATCATGTATGGAAGCAAATTTTTCTAGGACTGTGTCCAACGTAAATGACTGAAGATGCATGTGGTTTTCTCCCTCTTGCTGTATATTTCTTTCTCTGGGCAAGGATTTTGTGTGAGTGTTGATGTAATTGAATATTCATGCACCAAGGGAGAAGAGTCTTCTGTGAACCTGGAGCTAGCAAGCTTATCTATCAAAACCCTGCATGAGGACTGCGCCGTCTGTCTTGATGTGCCCTGGGTCAGGACCCCGCACACAACGCGGAGAGCCTGCTCAGAGGCCTGCGGGCGGCGGGAAGAGGAGCAGCAGTGGTGGCTCGCAGAGCTTAAATTCCCGAGACATCAGTGCCGGATCAAAGCTCCTTCTACGACTGCTCTGGGGACAAGTGGGAGATGACAGGTTGCCCAAAATAGCAACGCTTCTTACCTAGGTATTTGTGTCCAGCTCCGTGAGAGAACGGCCTGTCTTGTTTCAGTGGAACACCTGCTGAAACTCGGTTATCAGAGGCAGAGGTTACTGTGCTGGGACCACAGGTCTGACTCTTGTGACTGAGTTATCATTTTGGACTGATAATTTACATACTAAGGGAGAAAACTTCCTCCTTTCATTCAGTGATCATTTTTGAGGATTTGCTCTGTGCCGAGCATTATACAAGTCACAGGAAATACGATGATGCCTAAGACACTATAGACCCTGCTCCCAATTTAGTAGAAAAGAGAGACATATGAACAGATAAGTTATAACACAGTGAAGTCCATGCTGTAAATGGAAACAAAGTGCTTTGCTGGTCCCATAAAGAGGCTGATGAACTTTGCCTGGGGCAGCTGGGAAAGACTTTACCAAACAGGTGACATTTGTACTGAGTTGGAAGAGTAAGTCCGAGTTTTCTAGATAGAAAAGTCAAAGGAAAGGCGTTCAAGCCAGCTTCCAAATCGCATAGACCTGAAAAGTCATAGGATATTCCGGGAAGAGAGACTTGTTCTTGTTCTAACCTGCCAAGTGGTGGGGTGAGATGGCAATAGCGGAAGGAAAGAGTTCATAGTGAAATGTCAGGAAAGAAGGGTCAAGAAGGAAGCTGGGACTGAGCTGAGTTGCAAAGTGCCTTGCATGGCAGGCTACGGGGCTTGATTATGTCCTCCCGTGGGTAGTGGGGAGCCAGCAAACATTTGAAGGATGGAAGGAACATGACTAGATTTATGCTTCAGGATGCAAATTCAGACTCTGATGCAGAAAATGAACCAGAGGGAAGAGATTCTGGCTGAAATTAAGCAAATAGTGATGAGAACAGAGAAACCACCAAACCTGAGGAAGGGCTGGCAGAGACGATTGCAGAGCGACATACTTACAGGAAGAGACATATTCGGGAAACACACAGCAGAAACCTGAACATAAATAAAAGATTTTACCCAGGTCAGGGATGCCCTCTTCTGTCTTTATAGCCCTCACATCTCTTGAGTCTACATCCTAAATTTCCTCTCATCATGTCTGAGCGTCTCCAGTGGCCTGCTTACATTTTATGGGTCTAATTAAGTTAGGAGAAATAATCACCTGCAAGTAAAGATGAAAGGATGTTCTTCCTGAACTGCCAAAAAATATTCTCATACAACTACCCTGTCAGTCCCAGGTACAAGTTGAGTAAATGAGAGGGAAAGATTTAAAGACACTAAATTAAGAGAAGACCGTGGGCAGATGCTAGAGCAGCAGAGACCCCAGGCACAGAAAAAGGGATAAGGATACCTGGCCCTTAGTTACTGTGTAATCATTGCTTGTTAAATGAAGTTAATGACTACTCATACCACTGAACAGAGGTTGTGGTTGCAATTGATGGACAATGGGGAAGATCTCAGAGGAACAGTGTTTTAGGAAAGGAACTTACTGGCTATGTTTACTTAACTTTGCCAGAGGTTTTCTCGGTTTCATGTCAGGAAATGTCTGTGTTAGTCATCTTCCCAACAGAGGCTAAAGCCCTAATGAGCATAACTCCTCCCCAGTATGGAGCACTTATGGACTTTGAAGATAGACCTGAGTGTGAATCCCGTATCTGTCACTTTTTCCTGTGTTTCTTTGGAAAACTCTTCCAAATTCTGAGTCTCAGCTTTCTCTTCATGAACTTGCTGTGGTAAACAAGCCAATGTATACAAAGTGCCTAGCATAATGCCTTGTACGTGTAATTAATTGTCAACACCATCAGTTCCCGGAGATCACAGTGTCAGGTCACAAGAAAGTTTTAAGGATTCATTGAGAAAATGTATTTAAGTCCACAGCACGGTATACTTAGAAAAAAAAAGTGTTTTTTTTTTCACCCATAGATTTGGGCCCTTGAGTATGAAGATGTATTTTACTTGATTGTTGCCACCATTGGGCTGAGTGTGTGATGGCCAAAGTCACTAAGAGATGTGAATCAAGGGATGTGATTGCTGGTTTGAGCCGCAAGCTGGACTCAGGCAGCTGGGGGCTCTTCGCCCCTGTCCTTGGAATGTGCATTACCCTTGTCTTCTCCACTCCCAGATGCTGCCCCAGGGATCCAGCCTTGAGATGATAACTTGGTGATGAGACCGTCTGGTCTATGTACGTGACTGAACACAGTTAAATCCTCTACATAAACTTTTTAAGATTCTGGTGGTGGGTATGGAGATCCACTCAACTTGCGGCCACCCAAAACAAGACTTGTATGTAAGTTCCCTTGTTTATTAACCACTCCCACCTACCAACCTGGAATGACATGCCTCCTTCTGCGGTCTCTTCCTGCCCTCGGGGTGCCGGAGTACCCAGGACCAGGATGGTTTCAGGTTATACCCAGGTAGAACCCCCGTAGGTTGCAAAGCAACAGTGTGATGAGTTGAAATAAATTTAGAAGTTGCAGAGAGCTCACTTCAAAGCATCAACATATTTTAACCACATTATTTTTAGGCCTTTCCATGTTATCTTGTGTGTAGATCCCTCCTGGGAAGCTGTCTGAGAAGCATGCTATTAGTGGCACGCAGCACTGAAGGATGCCACTATGAAAGGAATTTTAATGTGAGTTCACACCAAGTAAAGATGGTTGAAATTGGAGGCAAGTTGTCCGACAATCTCCACGGTCAGACAGGCACTGCCCTGAGGTACTTTCCTTCTTCTGTTACATCCAACTAGTAATTCCTAACTTTACTTCTGCATGAGTGTAGACATCAGTGAAGGCAGGTTAGAGAACCAATCAACTCTAAAATCTTAGTGGCTTAAAACAACAAAGATTTATTCCTTGCCCCTGTTCCATATCCATCTGTGGGCAGTGGGGCAGGATTGAGGGATTCAGTTCATCCCAGTCACTCAGGGACCCAGGTTGATGGGACAGACATTATTTTTTTTTAATATCTGTCATCATACAGAAGGAAAGAAAGATCTGGAGAGTCTCACTGTGAAGACAAAGCATCCTAACCCAGAAATGAGGTATATTTTACTTTTATAGCTCATTGTACAGAATTCACATGATTCTCTTCCTGGCAATAAAGAGCAGAGAATTGTGAGTCTACTGTGTGCCCAGAATGGGGCAGAAACAAGAATATTTGGCAAATAGCAGTAATGACGCCCACTATAATTGCACTTGAAATAAAATTAATTGCTTTGGAATAAAGAACAACTAAATTTGGCCACTTACAAGAATCCATCTCTTCAATTAGTTTGCATGATTCTATACGTTCCTTACATTGATTAAGTAAACAGACTTTTGCCAGACTTTAATGTAAGACAGAGAGAGAGGAGGCCCTCCTGAGATGAGCAGACCAGTAATTATTTAGCCATGCTCTCTCCATGCCCCATTAGTGGTGACATATTGCAGCGAAATGACAGCATTTCCCCGAGGAATAATTCTGCAGGTAACAAGCCTGGGAATAAAATATTGTCTGCTGTGCATTCGCTGAACATGATGCATAAGGAAAAAGCTAATTACTCGAAATATTTCCATTGTTACTAACAACTATTTATCAATAATTTCCATGGGTTTTCATATTCCTAAATATTAAACCTATGAGTGATAAGACTCTTCTAAGTAGATCCTCTTAGAACCACCAAACAGCTAGAGTAAAACAAACAGAACACAATGCTGGAACCAGAAATATGAGAGAATGAGCAGCACTGTAGAGGCGGCCTGGTAATTCATTAGGAAAAGGAAGGCTAGGTTTATACCAACTGCTGGAAAGTGAGGGGATGCTGAGGCTGAACTGGTGTTTGCGGCTCAGTTATGTAAAGACAGCCACGCTGATTTATATTTCCCATTCCTCTCTCATTCCAGGCTAGAAACAGAACATTTGCTGTTACAGTAATTATTAGCTATGGTCACTTGCGAATTTTGTCAAATTATGTTGAAACAGCAATTTGTAAAGATAGTTGATGACCTTAAGAACATAGTGATTCACAACAAGCAACTCAGATTAATTTCCTTAGTTCTCAACATAGTACCGAGGAGGAGAATGGGCTCAACTCAGCTGCCCAACATCTATGTTCCTCTCAGTAGTTCAGTCCAAATGGGAGCAGCTCTGACCACGGGAAGATGAGAGGGGTGATGAGACACACAAAGCCAGTCACGGCAGGACGAACGCAGAAAAAGGGGAATGTCTAGCAAAGTGCACAGTTTTATCCCTCCCTCCCAAATGACTTATATTATCTGTGTGGTTCGTTAAAAATAAAGTATCAAGCTGGACCTACGCTTTTTCAGGGACAGAAGAGTCAGATTTTTAAGTTCCTGGATATTCAGACGAATTGAAGGCATGCAGTTATCAGAATAATCGAAGATAAAATGCCCAAAAAAAGACTGTAGAAAAGCATGTTGAGAAGTTCAGAGCTAGTAGGGTAATCCACATTAACACACACACACACACACACACACTCACACACACGTTGAGAGTGGTCAGGTATCAGAGGTGCAGAGAGGCAAAAGTTCTAACATTCAGAAAGACTTGCTAGGCAAGTCAGTAACAAAATGGGAGAGCCTGATTCTGAAACATGGTTATCTTTCCGGACATGATGACCACAGCAGGACAGTGGGCAGACCTGGCCCACAAACCATGGGCTCAGCCCCTAAGGTGATGCCTCAGTGAGATGTTGCACAAGCTCCCACCTTTCTACTGACAGAGATTTAAATAATCGCTGAATTGCTGGAGATACGAGGGAAGCTCTGCAGAGCCAGGACTGCAGTGCAGATTCAGTATTTGCTGGTACCTCAAACCACAGTTGTGATCCACAGAGCATCTTGTAGGAACTGGTACAATGTCCTGCTTGTGAGTCGATTTACATGGCTATATTTTAATCTAAATGTTATTTATACTTATGGATTTAATTTCTTTTTTTCCTGAGCAAGCATTTTAGCCCCTGAGTATCATAAAGGTTGAATAGTTACTGGTGGGAATTATATATATTACCTGTGATAATCAACTAATTCTTGTTTAAATTAATCTCATACTTAGAGCAGGCCCAAACACAATGATACAACATAAGCGATCTTTAGAAACTAGCATCCTTCTCTAGATGGAAAGTACATATATGAGGACTAAACATAACCAAGTTCAAAGTCAGTAAAGTTCAAATGAATAGGAGAAAAATAAAAATAGATCACACCGGAAGATAAAATGAAAGAAAAGAAACAGAAGGAAGAAAATATATTCAAGAAAGTAAGTAGCACTGTTATAGTGATGACAACTGAATAGAAAAATAAGGAAGGTTGACTCATTATATGTAAGATTAAAGTGACATGTAATTGTCATAAAGAACTCCAGGAAGCTTGCTAATGTGTATTAAATAGTAGTGGGCTATCTATCTATCTATCTATCTATCTGTCCATCTATATAGAGAAAGAGAGATAAAATAAGTTTGGAATAAATCAATTACTGATATTTACTAAATCAATTTTTGACATGAGTGGATTAGAGTAAATTTGTTAATAACCTAGCTTCTGTATAAAACAGAAGTAAAAATCATAATTGTAGAAGATTTGACTGGGGGATATTCTGTTTCGTAACATGTTGAGAACTAGTTAAATATGCAAAAAAAAAATCTACTATACTGAAATCAGGTCAATACAAAATAAACTGGCAAATAGACCAAACAGATTTCAGATATGCATTCCATTATGAAGGAAATTTGGAATACAAAGAGAACGTATTAAGACAAATTCTGAGGCTTCCAGGTTGATTTCAAAGAAATGTAATGTCAGATTTTAAATCTTTTAGCCACTCAGTTAAAAATGAACAATATAATTTAAATGAAGAAATTAGCACTTTATGATCTACGCTTGGCTTTATATATGGATACTGCTTTCATCTTATTTCATCTTATTAGTTCTTCATGGCGTACATTGCTAAAGATGAGATGCAAAAATTGAGCCCTCCCTGGGTAGAGGAAAAAAAGATAATAATCTTTGAGATTTTTGTCAGAATTCATATTCCGCAGTCTCAAAATGCTTTTATAGGATGAGAGTATTCACCTGTGAAATACACCATCTGTACCGCACATGACATCTATGTTATTAGAGGGGATGTGGGAAAAGACTGCATGACTCCCAGTTTACATGTGGCACCTGGACCAGCACTCCCATTCTGAGCTTTGCTTTTTCCTCTTAATGTCTGATTGAATGCCAGATTACATTTTCCATCTTAGAATCAGAATCCCACCTCTCTCTGATGTTGCTCTATTCAAAAAGTCCACCCAGTTCATAGTTTATGCTAAAAATTGCGAGTATGTGTTCATTTTTATAAGCACATGCTGCCCTAGTACTCAAAAATAATTGATAGTGAGATAAGTTTTGTGATAAGTGAGATAAGAAATAGTGATGAGTGCATTCTGATCCAGTCCTACCCTCTTATACCCAATTCACGGAGTATCACACTCCTGGATATCCGAGAGTTCTGAGGTCTGGGGTAAAGATATGTACAGAGCTTCTAGAAGGAAGCTTGCAGGGGCTCTAAGAGAAGTGACGAGATAGTCCACAGTCACAACTTCATAAAGATTAAACTTTAACCAACATATTTAAAGGAGACAGACTGGGATTGACAATGATGATTATCAAGATGCCATTGCTATTTTTTAAAGTAGTATGTTTTAGAAACAGCAGTAGAAATGCTAATAAAGACCAAATCCACTAATCCTATCACTCACAATCTAAGTTAATGAAATCTCTGAGACAGCTCTTTTGACAATCATGAAATCCTCTCCTACAAATGCTGCCCTGTCTCATACTCTGTTCTTCATTCCTGTCTTTCTGAGTCTCTCCTCAGCTCTCTTTCCTCTGTCCTCTCTCACCCCTTGTCCTGGTCTCCTCTCTCCCTACTTCTTTCCCCTTTTCTCTGAAACACCAGCATTTCTTCCCATTTGGTTCTGAGAATGTTGCAGAGTGTCTTGGTAAGAGGTGTCGTGTAGCAGGGGTCTGTTAGCCCCACTCATGTCACAGCCTCGAGCTCCGTTCCTGGGGGTGGGGGACTGTCTCGCACAGAAGGAGGACCTGGATGTCAGCAGCACTCACAAAGCCTGTTTTCATCAAATCTGAAGTATTACTATTCCCTCAACTTCCTGAGCTGCAATATACACCCCACCCTTACTCTGGGGCACAGATGGTGCTTACCAAATTAACAGGACACATTTGAACACACGCAACTTCATAAGATACACATTTAGTGTAAAAGAATCATCTGTTCAGCATTGCCTGCACCTGAATTCTTAGCACTATCCTTGCCTTTTCTTGTTTTACCTGCTTATTTTTTCTCTGCCTGTGATGAGGACATATTCTGTCTGGTTTCTCAGTTCTACTGGTGTGTTTGAAATGGCCTCTTCACTCGGAGACAGTGTAGGGCAGTGGTTGACATTATAAATCCTGGAGTTAAAGCGGCTCAGTTCCTGCTTCAATCGCTCATCACTGTGTGCCCTTGGGTGAGCTACCTTAATGGAACCTATTTCGTGTAGCTGCAGGGGGGTTAAATGAGTTCGTATGTGTCAAGTTTTCTGGGTCCAGAGTCGGTGTTCTTTATAGCATCCTGCTTCTGAGATTGCTGTTAATTAGCTATCAGACCATGAGCAATACTACCAACAATCCTGTGACCCAATCTCATTATCAGTAAAGTTTCTTCCAACTTCAACGCAGTTGATTCATTCAACAAACATGGGTGGAGTGAATCAGGCAGGTACTGAGCTGGGCACTAGGTAGGTCACTGCAGTGAACGAGACAAACATTGCCCCTGCCTCCCCAAAGCTTATGATGTAATGGAAAAGACTGGGCCACACATTTGAAGAACAGAGGCTATGACTGGGGGAACCGCCCTAGTCCAATGACATTTTCCCTGAGGAAATGACATTTAATCTGAAAATTGAATGAGTAATATTTAGAACAATAAAATGGCTCTAGGTAGAAAGAGTGGTAAACAAAAAGACCCTGAGAAGAAGAGAGCCCGGGACATTCTGAGAACTGAAAGAGAGCTAGCAAAGCTTTCACAGAGAACGCTAAGTGAGAATGAGGAGGAAGGGAAGGGAGCGAAACTGGAAAGTGGCCACATCCCAGGGGACCCCAAGCTACCCACATAAACAGGAAAAGTAGAGTGTTTGCTGCTTAATCACAGCTTCTAAGTCTCCAGACCTCACTTTCCAGGTTGCTGGCCTTAACAGAACTCTAGAAACACCATTGCCAGAGACGTGGGCAGAGGACAGATCTGGAGGATCTCAAAGGCTCTGTAAGTATCCCAAGAGCAATGAGCAGCCATGAAAATGTTTTAAGCAGGGGTTTGAAGTGATCAGGTTTTCTCTTTAAAATCACTTGGCTGCCCTGTAAAGGATACTCTGGAGGGGACATAAAGACCAATTAGCAGTACTGCAAGCGACAGATGACAGTGGTACAGACTAGGGTGGTGGCTGTGGAACTGGAGGGAAGTAGGTAGATTTATAAGGTAAAAGAATAATTGATGGAGCGTGGAAAATAGAGGATACAGATGATTTTAAAATATTTTCTAAAGCTTCTACAAATACTTATGCTTTATGAAACTATTCATTCATATTAGTTCATTCAACAAACACCTTTTGAGTGCTTGAGATGTCTAAGATATGTCTCTCATGGCACACTGGTATTACATTAAACTTAAGAATAGTAACCACTGACCTCGTTTGAGTTCAACATCAGAAATATGGATCACCAAGGAATGACATTAAGGAGTTCCCTAGCCCAGGGCTAGAAGGATGAGGAAGACCTACTCTACCAGTTAGACTGAGGATTGGAGTGGCAAGCAGAAGATGGATGGCTTGTACCAGCTAGCTTCTGCTGTGCAGATATTCTAAAAATAAAATGTGCCTTCTTAAAATAAACTTTTTAAAAAAGGTCAATGACTTCAACTTTGGGCTTATTAATACCCAGATCAAACCAAAATAAGTTAGTCACACGGAGGACTGACTGATGACTGATTTCAAATTGGACGGTTTCCATTTTAGTGAGCAAGGGTCAGCAGCATTTTATTTGGTGAAAACTATCGAGCTAAATATTAAATGTTAATCAGGAAGATAAAAAGAAATGTCTTTAACATCTGACTAGCAAATGGAAACCAAAACTTCCACGTGTAAACCCAGCATCATAGCTTGGTCCTGTGATGGGTTTTTAAAGGACACTCTGTGATCCTCCAGTTGAGCCTGTTGCTTTCAAGTGGCTGATGGGTCCCTTCTAAGGATGCGGCTGTATGTGGGGCCCAGGTGCTGGCAGGTTGAGCACCTGACAGCAGCAATAGCTAGATCAACCATGGTGAACGGGAGCCCACATGAGCCCTGCTCATAAGCCTTCATCACTGTCAACAGGTCCGCTCCAGGAGCCGACGGTACTAGCACGCGAATGGCTGTAGACAGGGGCCGGATGAGGTCGGCCGGCTGAGTCATTCTGTCTCCTTGGTAGTTTAGTGCCCCTTCCGTGGCAGGTGATCTCCACTGGGTGTTGATACGTGGTACAGAGATCTTATTTTACGTCCACTTCCTTTGGTCATTCGCATGCCTCTTCTCCAGACTTTCTTAGCCCTGATCTTCAAGTATGTCTTTTATAGGCCCTTTAAACATGCAGCTAAGCCATTCACTATTACCCATGAGTTTATGTATATTCTTATTTTGGGCCAATTCTACACAAAGTATTTAGTCCATAAAGCTCTGCCTCTTGGGAGGGTTTTCCCTCACTGCTGATTTTGGGGTCCCCCTTCTATAGGGCTGTAGTGTGCAGCAGCCTTTTTTTAGCTTGCACCCCCCACCATGAACCAACCTATCCATAAACTAAGCTTGGTTTTTTTTTTTTGATCCTCCACCAGCTCATCATAAAGGGAATACCCACCCCCTCCCCTCCCTGCATGCACTAAACATGCAGGTGTTTAGTGATGTGTGGGTCTGGGACACTTACTCATGCAGCTTACTTGTGTCCTCTGGCCCATGCTCATGCCTGCTTCCAAATATTCCATTTCCATCTTCCGGTGAATTGCTGCTGGGTCTGACAAATTTCAGCTTATGATGAGCAGCTCTAGCCAGATGGTTGCCTACTGCCTCGCAGTCAGATCTTTTGTCTTTACCAGTGTGCCTGGTCGCATGCCAAGAGCAGTCTTCTGAATGGTGTGTAATTCTCCCCTGCTCATGGCGTGATCTTGCTCTTGAACCATAGGGGTCTATGTTAAGATCTTCCCAGCTTTAGTGGAACAACGCATCAGAGGAGCCATGAGGGATATTTTACAAACATCTCCTTCAAACCAAAAGACGCACATAAGAGGTGAGCTTTCTTATTAGATGGGTAAAACCCGGATCTCATATTTTATACCTGCATGGGAGCTGACCACTTTAAAATTAGTAGTCTCTCAATGCCTGGGTAGCCTCAGTTAACACTGGTTTTTAACTCTTGAACAGTTAAGCTCATCTTACATAAGGGTCTCATATGCGCATCTCTTATCTCTTCCAATCTCCCCTTCCAGTCCCGTCACGTATTACCCACACCCACCACCATCACCATTATCCGTATTTGCAAAAAGGGATCTGAAAGTATGGTTTTATCTTGATTTTATGCTTCGGCAGTTAGAAAATGGTTTGTCATTTTGTATTTAACATAGCAATTGTCATGACAATTTGATGTTACTGGTTAGGTGGTGTTCCCTTCTTTGCATATGTCTATGGTGTGATGGTTGCTATAACAACAGAACCAGGAGCTGACACCATGGATTTTTAAAGGATTGCTGATGCTTGTGCAAAGAACTTATGGGACATACTTTCAGAAAAGAGCTCACAGGCTTAATTATTTAAATTGTTGGGTATTTGTAGGAATAAGGCTGTGACTCTGTTCCAGAAATGTGAAGGCGGTAATCAGTCTGTCACAGAGGGTTACACACCCATAGCTCTAGTGTAGGCTTATCGCTTCAATCATTTTGTACAATTTGATGGAATTCCAGTGATACAGTGCTGATTGATCCCTGTTCATGTGGGACAGTCACGTTCTCCCTAAGTGCCCTTTGAAGATTCTAACAGTGAGAAATGAGAAGAGGGATTCTATTATAAGTAGGCTTCAAAAAAAGGTGATTCTTCTAGAGAAGCAGGACTATAGAAAAGCTAAAAAATCACAGCAGAAAAAGGCATTTCTTGTTTTATGATCACTTGAGATTATACTCTGAGATGACTACCTCATACATAGGTTAGCGCATGTAAAGATGTACAGAAATAAGTGGATGTTGGGCACTAATGTATCCACAAGGTCACTCATTTAAAGACAGGTCATTTGATTTCTCAAGAAACTGCTTTATGTCATTTTCATGTCACAGACTTCACATTCATTCTCCCTTTTCTCCATTAATTAATGATAATAAAAGTATGGATTTATGAGATATTGTAAAGTGTATTAGGTAACTAGATGTCTTATTTGATTAGTAATATCATGGTTTTTAAAATAAATTTTACTAGGTGATCAAGTTTCTTTGGAAAATATTCCAGGGACATAAAAATTTTATCACTGACTTCCTGTAGAAAAACTATGAAGTCTTTATCTTCGTAGTGGCTGGCACACATCCCTCCAAAAAAAAAAAGCAAAATAAAAAGTTCATGAATGACTGTTCAAATTAGTGAGAGTTGTTATTACAATTTTAAAATCACTGCAAAATTACTTTAGCACCTAGTAGCTCCTCGTTACTGACTGCAGAAGACCAAGTTTGTAATCTAGTGGCAGACATGAGACATAGTTTATGGAGAACAAAGTAAGAAGACGTTCCATAATTTTTAGATCATATCCCAAGATAAAATGGATATAGTGTCCAACATAGCTGGGCACATAATCATCAGTGTTAAAGCAGAGTTATTTAAGTATAGATGGGTAATAGAACATGACAGTTTCTGATGTTAATAATTTAAAAAGTAAAGAGTAATTGAATTTAATTTTAAAAAGCTGTTCCTTGAGGAAAAGTCACTGTAATTGTGATGAGCAGAGAAATAATTGTGGATGTTCTGAAGGGGACATTTAGATGATTTCAAGGTCTGTAGTGATTAAAGTTATTGTTTGCTGTTGTTGGTTTTGATGTCTAAGCCCACATCAAAACTTAGTAATTTCATTGTTCTTGATACTGGAAAGTATTTCATAAATATCTATGAGAAATATACAACTAATTCTGTATTCCCCAGGCCTCAAGCTCACAATGACTAACCTTTCCCTGATTGTGACTACTTTCCCTGGAGACTCTGTGTCCTTACAGATGACCTGGGGTTAATACTGATGAGCATGGAGGCTCTGGAGTCAGACAGACCTCTGTTTAAATCCCAACTCAACCAGTCGCTAGCTGTATGACACCCAAATTACTTGGTTACATTACATCATTATTTCATTATCTGTAGATGATAGTTGAGAATAATAATTGGGCCCATCTCAGAGGATTCTTGTAGACATTAAATGAGGTAATATAAATTACATGCCTGATATACAGTGAGCTCAATAAATATGAACAATTATTATTGACATGGCAGATGGCATCAGTCTCCTGTGTATAGAGCTGAAGGCTACAACTTGCTTTAAATGTCAGGGATCTTTGTGTAACCAGTCTGGCATTGAGCCTTGATTATCAGGAAAAGGCATTAAAGGCCCATTCCTCCAACCTGATTTCTCAGACCACACCCTCTATGTATACACACACACACACATTCAAACACATACAAATGCATTCCAACAGAACTGAAATAGAGAACGGAGAATTCTCTATGCAAGAGAATAGAGCCATGGATGAATAAATGGATAGACCCTGACCCAGTGTTAAGAAATAACAAGATAGGCACCCTGTCTTCTACCTTCCCACTCACTTGGGAGAACTGAGGTCCTGCCCTCTCATTAAGGATGTCAACCTACCCCTCCATAGAGCAAGAGAGAAGAGCCTGGACCTGGGTAGGTACTAAGCCTCCATGGTACCCAGCCAGCTGGTCCACCTACCAATCACACAGACATGCAAAAAAGTCTGGGGAAAAAAAGATGAAGACAGCCTCACCAGAGGCAGTACTGGCAGAGAAGGAAGAGACGTTGCAGCAATTGTTCAGGAAATTAAGATCCTGGCCCTGGTGGCCTGTGTACATAAGAAGCAAGCCTGATTCCAGTATTTGCTAATTAGGAATTCTCACGGGGACACACTGAAGAAACGTACTAAGTACGTATGGCTTGTACCAGCAGAGAGATCCTAAATGAAGAGTAGTCTAAAAGTCAGTGTCAGTTACTGATAAGAAGAAGAAGATTTGAGGAAAGAATGTTCCTTCAAACCAGTTTGTAGGTGCCTCACTCGTAAGCCTTTGGCGAAGGTCGAAGTATCTATCTCCCGAAAGTGGCACATACGCACACGCAGTATTTTGCGTGTCACTTCAGAAGACGTGTGGCATTCCAGATCCTCTGCCTCCACCAGTGGACCAGGAAGGGGATGCCGAACCCTGCTCTTCTGAGTCATAAAATGACTTAGGCTTAGTAATTGCTCTCTGAAAACTCACTGTTTTTCTTCTCTATAGTCTTGACTTTTTCCCCCATCTCTACTTTCATGTATGCTTAAGAGATACATTTTGCACAGCATTTCCCTAATTGTAATAATAAACCAATGAGAGGTGAATGAGAAAAACTTTTTTCTGTTTTACTGTGCATGATCTTCCAGTGGTGCATTAGCCGGCGGTAATAATAGCTCAGTACTAAACTCAGTCGGGAGTGACTTTCATCTTTAAACTAATTACCACATTACAAAGGAATAGATGAATACGAAAACAAAGACAGTAGACATGCTGAGGCTGAGTGCCATCAAACCCGGTGCAAGGGAGGGCACAGAAGTCAACAGAGAGAATTGCTAAAGATGAAAGCTTTAAATTTAACAATAAGATGTGGGAAAGGTTTTCACCGTGTTCATTAAGGTAAAAGGTTTAACACCAACTTGTTATGATTTCTCACATGCAAAATGTGATTCACTGCCACTCGTGATGTGCATTTGCTAAGAATACACTAATAACTAAATGATTAAACTGAAAAAAAAAAACCCCACTAATAACTCTAACCAGCCATAGCACGACATGGCTAATCTCCCAAGCACTGGGGGCTTGTTTTGTGTTTGTTTGGGTGGGCTGGCTGATAATTCAAAGAAGTGCACACTCATATAGGACTGAGAGTGAAAGGCTGTAGATCGGATGCCAGCTTACCTGGGAATACTTTTTTAAAATATACATAATTGTTTGGACCTTCCTATTTCAATTTAATTAGAATTGCCACAGTGGGGCCCGCGTGCAGCGTTTATTGACGGTTCCTCAGGAGACGCTAAAGACTAGGCAGAATCGGGACCTTTTTCTAGACCCTCCGTATCAACTTTGGATTTAAAGGCAGCCATTCTGATGCCTTCTCTGATTGGAGCCAGTTGCTGGCTCTTTAGAGAAAAGGTAAAAGTTAAGTCTAACATCCCTTGTTTTCACAATAATTTGAAGAAAGATTATTGTGGGTCATCTTACAAACACATCCTGTTATAAAGGCTATTTTCAAGCAAAGTAGCATTTTAAGAGCTCATATGTGGAAATCAGTCTGTTTGCAGGTAAACCAAGTTGAATCTGCTTGAGACAGGTCTCAAACACTATCTGCAAATGGGCTGGATTTTGCGGATGAAAATAACCTATAAATTAGTTGACATTCAGACAACTCTTTTGACTTTCTCTAGTTTTTCCCTCCTTGCTTTGATTCTATCTACACCCTAATACCTTCTTACCGTAGGATCTGCCTCCTACCATTTTTCATGACATACACTTAGAAAAAATAATTGTGCTCAACCTTTAGTCAGTATTTAGTATCTACTTCCTTTAAATTTTTTTTTTCCTGTTATGCTTTTACCTGCTTTCCTTCTCAACTGATGCCCTCTGACATTGTTTCGGTTTTTCTCTGTATATTCTGCCTCGAAAACATCCCATGAGTTAGAGTTAAGCATTCGACTTGCATCCTTAATGTCTAATACAATTAATGGAAAAGTTATTTCTGTTCAATTTGTGAAGAATAATGGAGTTCTGCTTTAGAGATGTTCAATGACTTGTTCAAATGAAAAATAAAGTTTTTATTAGAAGCTATTATTCTCCAGAGTAGCAGTCACTGAATGAACCAGTAGTGTGCAGTGAACCAAGTTTACAGCCTGAGATTGATGACACTGATGACAGGTATAAATGGAGTGTCTGCGTCACTAAGGAGAGGCATTATGATGCAAAAAGGATCAGACTGGGAGCTGTGTGATTTGATTTCAAATTCCAGTCTGTTGCTTGCTAGTTGTGTGACCTTGGACAAATTATTAACCTTTCTGGGTAAAATCTTCTGAAAAGAGCCCTCCACCTGAAGGCAGAAAATCTGGGCTCAAGCCATATCTCTTCTTTCAGGCTTTGTGACTTAGATCATGTTACTTGACTTCTCTGAGCCTGTTGAGGATAATACCAATCTGACCTCACTGGGTTGTAATGAAAAAACTTAATAAAATAGTAAAGAATGGAGCAGGAACTCAGTAAATGTTTGGAGTTATTTTAAAGCATAGAGCTTAGTGACAGACATGGAATAATAATAATAAAAAAAAAGTCTTGGAGTCAAGGACAACTGAACAGCTGTGTGACTTCTAGTAAGTTACTTAGCATCTCTGAATCTGTTTCCTCTGACTGTCATATGGATTAAATCAAAGTATTATGCATATAGACCATTTTCCTTGGTCTCACTGGTATGTGGGAATGAACGAGGTCAGATTAACAGTATATTACACTAGCTTTGCCCTCACCTACTTGCTTCCTACAGCATCCACCCTTTATGGTGACAGAGACACCATCTCCTCCCCCACAGCCCACTTGCTGCTGGGCAAGGCTCTAGGACTTCTGATCATTGGCTTGTAAATAGAAGTGATGTGTTTGTTATGACCACTTAGCCTCTCCTGACAGATACACCCATGTTTTTGCCTACATACTTTCTGGAAGTCACAGTGAATTTCCAGAAATGCTACTGAATATATCAAATCAGTTATCACAGGACATCCTGCTGATCCCACTGCTACTTCTCAAGCACCTGCTGCCTCCCACCAAAGAGCTCTGTAGACACCTGCTACACACTTCTCCCTCAATGTGCTAAAACTATTTGTTGGATTGTGGTACATACAGGATATGTTTCTCTCCCTCATTTTATGTTACACTGCATTAAAGGAGTTCTGATACACCTTTAGTGGAAGTGCTCTTTTAGGGCACACCCTCTCACCCTCACTTGGCTCTCTCTCCTGACCCAGACAGGGCCCCCGAGCAAGGCGTCAATCCAAGTGATGCAGAAGTCACTTGAGGAGTGAGCAAACGCTTCTCTCTCCTCTTTTCTGATGACTAAGGCTTTGCTATTGCATTAAGCAAGTGATAGCTGGTTCCTCCTTTCCTTACAGCTAGTTGTTTTCTTGGCGATCCTCAGCATTTTTGTTAGAGCAGTCATATAGCTAGATGTGAGCAGAGAAAGGGGGACAGAGGCCAAATGGTAGGAATTGGGCAAAAAGGAGGGGCCCGGGCCAAATGCAGGAAACATATGTAGTGTAAACAAGGGTCCCTGGGCAAACAAAGAAAAGCAGGAACCTCTGAACTGATAAGAGATCACACATTTTGGGGTGACAAGTGGCCTGGAGATGACAAAGAAAGGTGGGAAAAGGCAGGAATCACCAATGTCCTAATGTAACATTTTGCTCATTATGCCCTCATTTCAATACAATTAGCCTTGCAGATTAGAAGTACCCATCATGCACTGATGCCATGACACTTACGATCCAGACTAAGTAAGGACAAAAATCCCTCCTCCCTTGGGAAGGTAGAGTTGGGATGAAAATCAGGGAATATGACTCCAAACCCCTCCCTCCCAATTGAATATTCTGCCCATTTATTTTTACACTCTGTGTAACCAACTTGCCAAAGAAACTCAGGGCAGCTGCTCACCTGAGCCTGCCCGCTCTCCCCTTGAGAGTGTACTATCCATCCTTAATAAAGCCTCACTTTCTTAACCTCCGAGTCCTATCTCTGAATTCTTTCTGCAACGAGACAAGAATCTAAACACTGGGAACACTTTCATGAAAATAGATTTGCCCAAATCTATTCAGACACAACTGATCTGCTTAAGTGGTTGGACTAGCCTCAAGCTGAGCTACCCACCCATGCACATGAAGTATCATGTATGTGAAATATTCAGTGGAGATTGGGAAACGGAAGTTTAATAGATGGTGGTGCCACTGGTGGCGAAGATAGTCAATATTTCTCTTTCCCTCCTCTTCACCTTCTTTATCTTTCATTCTTCTCTTTCATGATTGTCAGAGAGTATGAATAGCTTTCATTTTACACAGAGAAATGCAGCCCTTCCTGAATACTGAATTGAATTTATTTTTATATCTGATAGCAATCGAGTCAAAGAAGATGGTCTGGGAATGTCTCACATCTGATCTAACTCACCCTCTAAGATTTTAAACTTTGTTCTTTTACAATATTGTTAAACACAATTATTAGGGGATTTTTCTTTCAATTTTCATCAGATCCTGTTCTTTAGACTTTTTGAATTTCATGAATCAGGGGAACTTCCCAAGAAAAATGGGGGTTTTGATGCCAAAAGTATTTTAAAAGGGTTTTGATGTTTCTTTCAAGGTACTCTTCTCGGGGTGTGGTGTGTAGAAAATTTCACTTAGCTGATTTATTGCTACTGGAAGTGAATTGTTTCATTTCCTTTAGATGGTATAAAAAGGAATCTTTTTCCTGCTGCTTTTAAGTGATAAAAATCTAAAAACAATATGTCTAGTATAAGCATTTGGATGTTACTTTTTCCCGCTGCTGAGAAAATAAGCAACCCCATTAACAAAATGCCATTAAAATCAAACTTTTAACACCAATGAAATTTGAAACTCAGTAGTAATAATAATTGAAATCATGTTACTTTTGCTGATATTTTTCTGGGTTTCTTTGTTGATTGGAAATTTCATTGCAAAACGAAAGCCTAAACAACAGAAGTTTTGAAATAGAAGAAAGCTTATTTAACCAAAACATCTTATTATGTATAAAAGAAGCCGAAGCCCAGAGAGTTTACATTATTTACCCAATGACACAAAGCTGGTTAGTGAAAGACTTGATTTCATAGTTTCTTTTTAATAGTATAAAAATGGTTGTTTACAGTACACATTGGTTTATGTCATAAATATTTATGTGCAGACAAAACCCAAGCAAGAATTTTGCAAACCTTGCACACATCACTATGAATATGTGCTAAGCCTAGTCTACTTTTTTTGATTTCCATCTATTACAGCCCCCAAAATTCCCTCCTGTTGCTAAAGATAAGTTAAGAAGAGAAAAAGAAGATGAGAGTTATAATACAAATACAGCGTTAAAACCTTCATTTATGAGAGAAGTGCTGGGAAGCTGTGCAGAAAACAAAAAAGACATCCTATCTGTGGAAACTCCAAAAGGGCCTATGCTGTTGATTTTATGGATTTGATGTTTCACAGACCAAACTAAGAACATTTGAATCCATTCCAATTTCACGTCGACAGGTTTTATTTTTTACAGCCGCAGAAGCATTGGTCTCCTTACCAAATATGGATATTGAAACCATATTCCAAGGTAAGGAACAAGCTATAATGATAAAACCAGAATGTTACAATTACTATGACAAATGTGCTGACATTTATTTGAGGACGTTATTCTCCAGAGATAGAGACGCATGAATCTTTCCCTTGATATACCCTCCCCCAATTGAATTGAGTAGTTCCCTAGCATCCAATATATGTTTTTTGTTATAGAATGTTGTGCCAGGCACCTCTTGCGTACTACTTCAAACCCTTTTATTCCAGTCCCTGCTACAGCTGCATGTTCAATGTCTACTTCAGCCAGTTTTGTGAAGGAGCAAACCTATCATTTTTCCCTGTGTGCATCTTCCTGCCTTGCTTGGAGTTTGTCAGGTAAGGAGCACCTGTGGACCCCTGCTCAATACTTGCATTGGTCAGGGTTCAGTCAGAGGAGATTTTACAGATATTTGTATTTGTTACAAGGATTTGACCTTACACGATTGTGGGTGCTGGTTCTGCCGTCACTCGTAGGCTGCTGTCTTCAATTCAGTGGTGGTGTTTTTCTGCTCTTGTTCTTCCTCATTAGGCTGTAAGCTCAACAAAGGCAAGTTCATGTTCATCATGTTTTCGTTGTACTCGTTAATGTATCCCCTCACCAAGAAAGGTGTCTGGTCAGTTTGTTAACTAAATACATTTTTAAATGTTTGAATTGATAAACTGGTCTAAAGATCACAACCTAAAGTAGCAATAAACTCTAACTTAAAAGGGTATAAACAGTGGTTTCTCCAAGAGTAAAAACTGTAACTGCTGTCCCTTGACATTTTAAGAAATAATCTGAAAAAAAAAAAAAAAAAAAGAACAGATTGAAATTTTCTGGATTTTCAGAAGACAGTTAGATTTTCCTAATAAAGAAATTAAAAATCAACCAAAATAAATGGCATAAAATGTTAAGGCTGTGCCTGCAAGAAAATCAGCCTTATTTTTCCACATGGAGAGATGCCAGATGGTGTAACAGAGAAAAATAGTCCAAATATAAAAGATGACTGGTTATCAGGGAGGGGCCCAGAGTTGGTCTAGACTGCCCAAGCAGACATCCTTCCAGTGTATTTTTCTTCCAGAAAGGCAAACCGAATGTGAAAGTTGCTTAGGAAGGAAACTGGAAGCCACGATATCCTAGAACGTTTACTTGAATTGTTCTGCTTTCTGTCCAGAACAGAAGCTTAGTCACTGAGTGGCTAGCTGCTCAGCACCATTTTCCAGCCTTGTGGTACATTCAGCAGAGAGGTATGCTTGGCTGGAGGGTAAGTCTTCAGATATGGACAGACCTGATTATTCCAGTCTCTCCCATCTGTAGTCTGGCTCACCCTCTCTGGAGGATGATGCATATACAGTACCTCATTTATGATGTATTTGAAGCAACTTTGTCCTGAATTAGGGTGATCAGGAAAAAGTGTTACAGTTTTCTGTATCAGATGTGAACTTGGTCTTTGGGCATGGACATGACTGCTCCCTGAAAATTTCCTAGGTGATGACAGAGAAGAGAAAAAGGAGGAGGAGGGGAATTTTACATTTATTGAGTTCTTTCTAGGCACCGGGAACACTGCTAAAAACTTAATACGTATCATTTCACAATGCTCTCTGTGAAGTGACCCTGCTATTATACCCAGCTTTCAGATGAGGGAGGTAGAGCTTACAGAGCTAAAGAAACTTGCCTAAGGGATGCCACTAGTAATTATGGAAGAGATTCAAACACCAGTAGTCTGTTTCCAAAACCTCTTAAACACTGACCTCTTTAATATTAAAAGTTTAAAAATTAAATAAAAATGCATATTAATATAACACACCTATATGCCAACCACCCAGAGTGAATATATATTAGTTCATTGTATTTGGAAAATGTATGACTTCCCTTTCCTCAAGTATCTTTTGTGTCGCCTTGTCTCTCCCCTCCCTTTCTGGGACTCCAATTAGATGCATGTTAGACCATCTGATATTAACCTACAATTCCTGACCCTTTGTTTGTTTTTTAAAATCATTTTATGTCTCTTCTCCAGTTTAGATAATTTCTATTAACTTTTTTCTAAGTTCACTAATTTTTTTCTGCAATGATCTATCTGCTGTTAAACATGTCCAATAACATTTTAACTTCAAATATTACATTTTTCAGTTCTTTATATCAGAAATTGCAGGGGGTTGTTTTTGTTTCTGTTTTTGTTTTAGAGCTCATTTGTGATTAGTCCAACTTACATCCTCCCATGCCTCTCTCTGCCTTTTTTATTTCATTGATAGTCAAGCTGGCAGTCAATTGTGCTGCATTTTAAGATATATTTGGTTCACTTTTTGGACTTAATTGGGCAGAGCCCCAGAATCTAATTACCACAAGAATGCTAAGGACTACACTCTCACCTCCTCAACACCCACTGTGTTCTCAGCACAAATTCAGAGTGGGGTTATAGAGAATTGTCAAACCTAGCAATTTGCTTAGTATATGAGGCTCTTCCAGATAAGGCATTCTATTTCATTATTCCATTCTGTCATTTAGGCAAGCCCTAGCTGATTTACCCTTAGTCATGCTGTTTCTCCATCTATGACAGGCCAGCTTCTGCATCCATTTGGACACAGAACAGGTACCTCCCCCCCAACCCAGGTATGGAGGCAGCCACAGCTCCCAATCAAATAGGTGGCACCCATATCCCTCTGCAGTTTAGTTCTTTAAGGCTTCCTTCTGTCCCTCTTTCTTGTCTAGCCCCACAGAAGAGTATGATTTTTTTTATTTTGCTTGGGTTTTTTTTCCCTGTTGTTACTATAGGAGCAGAGTTCATTCACAACTAGCTAAATTCTAACTGGAAGTGGAAATCTCCTTATAAAGTTTCCTTATACTACACTCTCAGCAGCCACTACAGATTCAGGTGTAGTTCAGTCATACATATTATACATATATAAATATGTATTCTTTTTCCGATTCTTCTCCATTATAGGTTATTACAAGATACTGAATATTGTTCCCTGTGCTACAAACTAGGTCCTTGTTGTTTATCTGTTTTATATATAGTACTATGTGTCTGTTAATCCCAAATTCCCGATTTATCCCTCCCCCCTCTTCTCCCCTTTGGTAACTATAAGTTTGTTTTCTATATCTGTGAGCCTATTTCTGGTTTGTAAATAATTTCATTTGTATCATGTTTTTTAAGATTCCACATATCTGTAGTATCATATGATATTTGTCTTTCTCTGTCTGATTGACTTTACTTAGTATTGTAATAGAAAAGAACAACTCTGACGCCATGTTGGAGTTGTTCCTTTGACTTTAACCCTGGGCTCTGTTCCCTAGGCGTAGTCTTGCCCGTTCTGCACCTTTTGTAAAAGAATGTTGCCTAGAGCCTAAAATATACAGGAGAGCCTATTCTCAAGGCTCTGACCTTTCAGGCTATTAACACTTTCCATTCATACAAAGATGACAAGTTGCAGAATGGAAAATAATGTCTGTTTTTCAGAGGTTTACAGGGACACCATGATCTGACCCACGTGCACAGCTACAAGAACAAATGATTCCAGGAACAAAGAATTCTTACACCAAGAAGTTTGCAACAACCAAGCCTGCCCTCTCCCCTTTTTGGTGTAAAAGGAGCCTGAATTCTGACTTGGGGAAGATGGTCCACCAGGACATTAGTCTGCCACCTTCTTGGTCTGCCACTTTCCAAATAAAGTCATTATTCCTTGCCCCAACAATTCATCTCCCAATTTATTGGCCTGTCATGCAGTGAGCAGAATGAGTTTGGACTTGATTACAGTGTGATAATTTCTAGGTCCACCCATGTTGCTACAAATGGCATTATTTCATTCTTTCTTATAACTGAGTAATATTCCACTGTATGTATATATACCACATCTTCTTTATCCAGTCATCTGTGGATGGACATTTAGGTTGCTTCCATGTCTTGGCTGTTGTAAATAGTGCTGCTGTGAACATTGGGGTGCAGGGGTCACATGTTATTTCTTGTCACTTATTATCCTGGCTGATAGATATTTCACTGGCCTTTTCATGGACTAAGCTATTGTAAATAAGCCATTTCAATAAGTGTGGATTTCCTTCCTGCTCAACTCCAGTGTCTCATTATAATTAACCCAAGCCAGAAATAATTGTGCAGTACAATGAAGTTTTGCCCCAGAAGTTCTAGGATAAGACAAAAAAGTGGATTTCCTTCCTTCTGCTGCTAAATCAGATCCTCCTTTACAAGAATACATATTTAATCCAACATCTCAGTGGTTTATAAGTCTCACCAAATATTAGAATTATTATGGTCTTGTAATATATATACTGTTTTTCTTAGTACCATCATTGGCATACTGTAAACATCTTTTATGTTTACACTGCATTATTTCCTTGAGTCAAATATTTTACTTACACAGAGAGCTCCTTCAGAGACTACTTTTTGTCAGTATGTGTGTTTACTATTTCCATATTTGTTTATTATACGTGTATCTTTTCTTCTCTATTCCTGGCATGGAATCCTTGTTAGAAGTCCTGTGTGATCAAACCTGTAAGATAGGGAATGTTACTAACATTTGCTAAGGCATTTAATTCTAAAAACATTTGGATGCAATACAAAGTTTTTTAATGAGAAAAAGAACTGTGCAGTGGAGGAGAGAAGCCTGTTTTGTGACTACAGCAGTTCTTTGACTGAAATAGGAGAGAGAATCACTGGTGTTTGTGTAGTGTTGCTATGGACTTCTATTCACTGACATGGCATTCCTCTACATTCTGCTTTGCAAGACTGGAAATTCCCCGAGAAATCTCCAGAAATGCTGAGTGCCACATCAAGGAAAAGAAAACTGAAACCAGGGAGCACAAGATGTGGGCAAGAACCTGACAAAATAGAATTATGCCATTTTCTAAAGTTAGCCTGATTGTGAGAGATATCACGATGTTAACTCTTGGACATAAACATACATATTGTTTGTTCTCAGTGTTGCTTTTTCCTTAGTCTGTAGTCAATGAGCAAGTATCTACTGAATGCATTATTTGCTTAGCAATGCCTGGAACACTGCGGGGTATTCCAAAGAAGAACCTATAGAACCCCTGCCCTCCAAGAGCCTACCGTTGAGTAGGAGGAATAAAATCAACACATTTAAGCCACAAGGCAAAGCAGGATGGTACTTAATCACTGTAAGTGCTAAATTATGAGGTACAGACTGTTAGTGCCATAAAATTCATTGGGAAGGGATATAAGGGAGCAGAGGGAGGGCTCCCAGGGTTCCAGAATATTCTATTTCCCATCTGAGGGGTGGTGACCTGGGTGTCCTCTTTACAACCACTTGTTAAACTGTACACATAAGTTTCATTTACTTTTGTTTATAACTCACAATAAAAATCATAGAGGGGAAAGAAGGAAGGAGATGAATAAAGCCTGGAATAATTAAGACAAAAATCTATAGAGGAAACAGGAGTTAAGGTGGGCTTTAAAATTAGCCCAGGGGAGGGAGATCATACAAATGCAAATGTAGCACGATTGTGGGTGGGTGGAGGTGCAGGTGGGTTGCAGGGAGAAAGGGTGCCGACAAGAGTGGACCTGGAGTTTGAGGGGGGCAGGGTGGATGGGGAGGGGCAGTAGCTAAAATAAAGCTGGATGGTTTGAAGTGGTGTTGAAGAAGGACCTTGAGATGGAAGCAGAGGAATTTAGCATCTGATGCAGTAGAACATCACACTCTGTAGGTTTTCAATTAGGCGACATGCTGAGGAGTTTAAGGAAAATTACTATGACAGTGGTATGTCTTTTGGAATAAAATGGAATAGAAGCTGGAGTGAGGAAGGGAAGCAGGCGTTGAATCACATGGCCAGTGACGGCCATTTGTCAGCATCCCTGGAGAGGAAGAAGGAGATGTGAGAACCACTACAGAGAGAAATGTGCATGACTGGGTGGCTGATGGGATGGGGGAATGAGCAGAATAAGTTAACCCCGTATTTTATAAGCCTGTGGGAATAACAGTGTCAAAAGTAGAGTAGCTGGTAGAAGACCCTGGTTAAGAAGACACGGTAATTTTGGCCTTTCATAGGATTTGAGGTGCCAATGACAACTAATAGGCAGTAGCAATATGGGGACAGAGCAAAAAACACGGAGAAATTTTGATGAGCATTTTTCTAACATACGCTATCACAACCAGGAATGAATCCTCATCCCACGATGTATTACGTGTAGCACAAAGTACCTAAGCAATGCTGCTCTCACCACAAAGACAAGGCTCAGACTCAAGGCGACCTCCCCTCCTTGAATGTGGTGGCCAAACCTACCAGCATCCTTGTCCTATTCCATTTCTGACTTTTCAGTGAATACCTGAGTTCGAAAGCAAGACCTGTATATTTTATTGGAGGAAAAAGCAGAAACCTCAGCTGATGGTGATCTCTATGCAGGATAAACTGTCCTTACCTTTTTTTAAATCTTTTTAATTTTGTATCTTTTAAACAAATTTGGAGAATTATACTATAGAAATGTGAACCAATTAAACTCCAAAAAGGCAGACAGAATCAAGGAGGCAGATTTCGATTCAACTTAAAAAGTGCTTTCTAAAAATATGAAATACCCATAAATGGAAAAAGCTAATTATATTCCCTCTTCTGGAAATATTTTAGCAAAAGTTTGACTCTCTGCAGAGATTCTATATATAGGATTCTTCCTCTGAGTCGGTGATTGGACTAAAAGACCTCTGCAACACTTTTTATACTTACTTTCTTTGTATGTATTGAGGGTAGGTGAGGAAAGGTGTGAATAATATCAGTGACTTTGTTCATTTGTTTCATCCAAGCAGTTTTTGTACTTTTTTATGAGCCAGGAGCTAGGCACTGGGGATGCAGCAGTGAAAAAGACACTCAGCCTGACCTCAGTGAGCTGGTAGTCCAACAAGGGATATAGCAAGCAGAGTGTTAAATGCTGTCCTAGATGTAAATATCTAGCACTCGGGGAAGGCAGGGCTCGCCCTTGAGGGGTCCAAAGAGATTTCAGGGACTAAAAATCATGTAACTTGAAACATCATTACATATTACATATTACACCAAACCAGATTATTGAAGATGAAAGAGGTTTAAGTTACTTGCATGAGTTTACTTGCCCAATATTCACTATCTGAACACAAATTTCTATTAAACTTTATTGTCAGAAAATAAAGGCTAGTAGAATGAATTTCAATATGATGGCATGAACTGCATCTCAGAAATGTAATTTGGGTTTCCAGAAAACCCAAGTCCAGTTGAGACTGAAGTATTTAAAAATCTGAATAAAATCTCTATATCACAGGATGATTCTGTAAAGTGTTACCTCTCCCTGAAACTCTCCTATCCAGGCCACTAGAATGGGTTGTCCTGTTGCCCCAAGAAGTGGGTGAGAAAGAAGGGAAGGGGAGAAAGTTGCAGCACAGATCAAAATATTAAGATATCAAATTCTTGGCTTTTCAACTAAAAATGTCCAGTTACATGATATAAGGATTCAATCAAGTATTTCCTGGGCATTTTCCCTTCCCAGAGGAGATAGTTTAAAACTTTTTCTGGGGTAAGGAAAGAGTTTGAATAGGGATGGGAAACAAGATTGTTAAGACATTGGTGTAGATCTCTAGGAAGTGTTCCCAGGCTATACTTTCCCTTCCCTCCTTCCAAATAGTTAGCTCCTGAGGGAAAGAAAAGCAATAGAACCCTTAGCTAAATCAGGGTCCTGAGGCTAAGTTGAAACTCTGTGCTGTATCTCATTAATAAGTGCTTTGCACATTTTAATGTGGATGCAAATCACCTAGAGATTTTGTGAAAATGCACTTTTGATTGGGTAGATCTGAAACAGGGCCCGAGATTCTGCGCATCTAACAAGCTCCCGGACAATCCCAATGCGACTGGTCTATAGCCCACACTTTGAACAGCAAGATCACAGAGGATTCTTGAAGGCAACAGGAATTTCCTCTACCACCAAGCTCAGTGGCAGAGGTGGTTGTGTAAATTGAAGAGGGCAGTTAGAGCCTGAGATGGTCCTATGGAACTTTCTGAAGCCCAATAGCAATGCACGACCGGAGTTAATTTTCTTATGCTCTGGAAAAGGCTGCAGAAACTAGCCAGGAAATTGGTGAGGAGCTCACAGACCTAGTGAAGAGGATTCCGTAGTGAGAGGCAAGCAGCAGAGATCACACCACATCCCTCTGTGGATGCCGACACGGAGGTCTGCCCGTCTCAAAGGACTAGTGCATATCTGTGGGAGCCAACATGAACACAGCAGGCGGTCATGGGCCAGAGACCCTTCAACCATCCCCATCGGAAGACACAATACCACAAGCTTCTGGAAATCAAATTCTGCATCAGAGAAAAAGTAAAGCAGAAAAGACCCTAACTTGATTATTTTATTGACTGCTGAGATGAGAGGGGATTTTTGAGATAGCAACTACGTTGTTTCAGAAAAATAAAATTATTTCCTTAAATTTTCAGAGCTGTGACCTGAGAACTTCGTTCTCACTATTCAATATATGTAAGAAATGAGATGATTAATGCTTTCAAATAGTAATTCACATGAAAATTATAAATTGTAGGTTTATTCTGAGGGGAAAAACTGATGTTTTATAGAGTTTTATATTCTGTAGGCCCTGGGACTGTAGCACAGACTTTAAGAGCAGCCAGAGGATTCAAAACCACTTCAAGCTCTTTTTAGAAACTGAAAATTTGAAATACTGCAGAAAAGATTTTGTTCAAAGTCAGAGTTTTCTTTCAATTTTTAAAATAAATAAAGTAAAACAGGAAAATATAAAATGAGGTAAGTCAGTTCCTAGAAAGAAGGAAACACAGGGATATAGTTTGATCACCCACACGTGCTGGGCACTATAATGGGACACAGCATAAAATCGCCCTCATCCTCTCAACAACCCTGAAATGTAGGTTAGAGGATCCCCTTTTTTCACAGATGAGCAAATAAATACTGAGGAGATGCAGTGGCAGAGCCAGGGCTTGAATTCAGGTTTATTTGGTTACAGAATCAAGGTTTTCTCATAAATGAAGATGAGAGATCCAAGGAACAGGAGATGACTTGAGATCCAAGTTGTGGGATGAGCGTGCTAAAAAGCCATTCATAACACAATAATAAGAATAGCATTTGTCAGAAAGAGACCTGAGGGGAAGGCCATGGCAGGTCAGGGGAGAAGAAGGGAGGAAAAAAACCACTATGCGTCAGGAGCTGAGCTGGAGCGCCCCCACTGGTTTCACCCTTCCCTCCTCGCTGAGAACGTCGCTGAGCCATCCTTCTGTGCAGGTCACTCTGGAGTAACAGTTTTAGAAAAGCATTAAAAGGCAAGACTCCACTTTAGCGTGTCTGCTCAGAATGATAACAGCTAATATTAATTGAATGCTTATTGTGTGTTGGGTGCAATTTTGAGTACCTCTGTGTATTAATTCATCGAATGCTCACAAACATTTTATGAGGTGAATATAAATTACTATCCACAGTTAATGACTGAGGAACTGGGGCTCATGGAGTTTATAACATTTGCTCAAGATCACACGGCTACGGAGCAGTCGAGCCAAGAAGTGTCCACAAGCACCTGGCTTCAGTGTCTAGATGCATTATTGATGCCCATAACCTTTCTTATTTGTCCAAGTATAGAGTATATACTATATTCACAGGTCTGCATTAGGCCCTCTGAGGCATACAAAAAGGCACAAGATATATTCTCTGCCCCAGCTCATAAATTTAACAACACTATTTTAGTTTGCATTTAAAATATATGTCTTTGTGTGTGGGCATGTGGGCTGTTTGTGTATGTGTAATCATCCTGATGTCTGAAAATTCCATTGTTGTTATCACCTAAGGCCACTGGGAGTACCTAAGGTGTTCATGAGGTAAGACCAGTGTAGGTGCCAACACAAGGCGGAACAGGTCAGTGACAGCAGTTGAGATGTACTGAATTATTTTGGACCTACTCAATACGATCTTATAGAAAGAGTCACGTTAATCATAATAAGTGGTAAAACATTTATCTACACTCACAACCAAGCATACTAGCAAACAGACACTTGAAAATTAATTATTTTCTAAATATTATAAAATAATAGTAAATAAAACAATTAGAATGTGGCCACATTCACCAGCCTAGCTACCCTTAATTATAAAATTTCAAGGGACTTTGTGTATGTATTTACTAATCCATTTAAAATGAGTTTTGAATCACTGAGAACTGGGGATAATCCAAATGACTAGAAATAATAACACAGCTTCCTAAAAAAAAAGAAAGAAAGAAAACATCCTTGGTCATTACTGTTCTTCCATGGATGATTCTGTATTTGGAATACGTCACTGAAAACAAAAACAGATGTAAGCAGCTAACCGGGACGGAAACATGAACAGCATAGCAAAGTCAGTCTTTTAAAGCATGAATCTAATGATGATCTAAAGACCTCCATATTTTCCAAAAAAAAAAAGAGAGAGAGAGAAAGGGAAATTCTTTTCTGTTAGTGAGTAGAGAAGAAATAAACTGAACCCTGAGTAGAAAATGAAGCTACTGGACAGTTTCTGAAGAAAGAAAAGAGTCGGATAGCGAATTCTGGCTCCAGTGAGAAGTACTTTGGTAAGCAGTATTGCGTGCCAGCAAATGTGCAAAGCATAAACTTACAGAGGAGACAATTGTATGACTGGGAAAATTTTTCCCTTTACAGTCGAGCTGCCTGAATAGAATAGCAGCAGATGTAGTTTTTTTTAGGGTTTCCAGAGTTAGGGCTTTCTCATATAGGGTGGGTCCATGGCAAAGAGGCAGAGGAGTTCCATGAGCTATTAAGGCCGTATTTTAAATAATTGATAGGCTGAGTATGAAAGGTCAAGAGAAAATGGATAGAATGGAATACAATGGGAGGAGCTTTAAAGATCTAGAAGATTCTATGAAGTCAAACAAAAATTCCCTCACCTTTAGTTCTTCTCACAGATCAGACATAGAGGTCAAATAAGTTCCCTCTACTACAAAAACTCACCAATGCCCTTCGATATCAAACCAAACTCCTGCCACAAATTACCATAAATTGTAATGGATGCTAAATGAGCTTATCAAAATGGGAATTTATGTGTAATTCAATAAAACCTTTGATTTATGAATAGAGTACCCAGCAAAACTGAAGAAATGATCTGGTTAAGGTTCCCATACCTAAAAAATACCTAAGTGAAAAATACAAAACAAAAACAAAAACCATGAAAGAAAGAAAATAGAGAATTTCTCGGATTATCAAGAAAATGTCTCAGTATGCCATTTCCACTCCCCTATGTTTGGCAGAAAAAGGCTAATTGTTACAGTCAGATAAAACTCAGTTTCAGTTCCCTTAACACTCTTAGCTGGAAACAGTGACCATCGGCCAGTTTCTTCACTTCTTAAGGATAAGAAGTCTTGTAGGAATATACAAGTCAATATTTGTAGAGCATTTAACCTGGTGCCTGTCATATGTTAGGCTCAATAAATATTTCACTTTACTGTATTCCTACTTTATTCTGGCAAAGCAAGCTCGATCATAAACTATCCTAGTCCCTAAAAAATAAATAAACCACGTCATGCTATATAATAAACAATTTTTTATTTTAAAATGATGAATTACAAGATAAAAGAATGGAGTAGAAGCTGACCACCAAACTTAGTGATAAAATAGTGCCTTTTAAAATTTTTCTTGCAACGTTTGCAAGAAATAACATGGGAAAGCCCCACCATGTAAGAAAATAAAGCTGTTCCCATGGCAGGCTTAGTAAATAGGATCTTTCAAGAACAAAACTATGAAAGTTTGATTTTCTTTCTTTTTTAACTCTGTCATTCTGCCAGGTGATAAAAGAACAGCTTAGTAACAGAGCCAGGCAAACTTTGAAACGTTGAGTGTCTATGAATAGAGTACCCGGCAAAACTGAAGAAATGATCTTTATTCATAAACTCAAACAACTCATTGTTTTTTTCCTTTCCAAATATTCCTTGGGATAGCATCAAATTTCTGAGAAAAAAAATATATAGGCTATACCTCCTTCAATGTATTCCTCCTTTAATCTATTCTTCTGATGAATGACATTCTAGAATTTTCTAAATTTATATCAGCCTTGCATTCTTGAGATAATCCAACTTGATTGTGATGTATCTAATAGTTGTTTAGAATTTTTAAATCTACATTTATAAGTAAAATTGGCCTGTAATTTTTTTCTCATATAATCCTTGCCTGGTTGTTATTAAGGTTATATTAGACTCACAGTATATGAAGGGAACATTCCCTCTTTTTTCTGTTTTTCTGAAAGAGTTTGCAAAAGACTAGAATAAACTTTTCCTTGCAAATTTTGTACAACACACCCATCAACCGTCTGGTGTTTTCTTTATGGGAAGATGTTCAATTACTTTGTCAGTCTTGTGAATTCTTGAACTGCCTTTAAATGTTTGTATAGTTTTTCTAAATTTTCATATTCACTGGCACAAAAGTAACCAAAGTATTTTTTATTATGTTTTATCAGTTTTGCTGGATATAAAGTTATTTTCTTTTTCCATTGCTGTCATTATTTATTTGTGCTATCTCTCATTTTCTTTATCAATCTTGCTGGAGGTTTATCTGTTTTCATAGTCTTTCCAAAGAACCAGCTTTGATTTTGTAGATCCTATTTAAATCATATTTTCTATTTTCTAAACCATTAATTTTGCTGTTAACTCTATTATTTCTTAAATTTGTTTCTGTTCTTTTTCTAATTTTTTACAGCTGATTTATTCTTTCCTAAAACAAGCACTTAAGGCTGTATTTTTTTCTAAAAACTACTTTTGCTGGTCCTCTCATGTTTTGATATGTAATATTTTAAATCTTCTTATTTATAAATATTTGTAATATACAATTTAATTTCGCCCTTCCAAGTACATAAGAATTCTTTCGCTTGTCTTTTATTGTTGACTTTTAATTTTAAGTTGTGTTTTGTGTGAGAAGAATTTGAAATTTGTCAGCCTTTGCTTCAAGGCCCAGATTGTAGTCAGTTTTTGTAAATAATCATTGACAGGTATTTAAACAGATATGCTTAGCAAACTATAGACTTTTTAATATAAAAGTTACTTTACCTTCTAGTGAAGGAAGACAGAGCTAGATAAATAGGTTAAAATACATGGTATATCAGGTAACAATGTCCTAAGCAGAAAATAAAGCAGAGTAGGGGGACAGCAGAACAGGAGATGGCCTCACTGGAAATGCAACCTGAGCAAGGAAAAAAAGCCAGCATCTGGGGGCAGGAGGGCCTTCCAGGGACGGGAAACAGCCAGGATCAGAGATAAGAGTCTGTGAATAACAGCCCAGATCCCGTGTGGCTGAGCAGGTAAGTGAGGCATGGAGTGGTAAACCAAGAGGTTGGAGGGGGTGGCAGGGTGGGTGGCGGACGGGGCTTGATTATTTAGGGACTTGCAGGTTGCTCTGAGGACTTCGGTTTTTCTTTTGAGTGAGCCAAGGAGCCACTGGAGAACTGTGCTCTGTCTGATTTAACATTTTAAAAGCTCCCTCTGTTGAAGTCAAAGGCAGAGATTTGATGAAAGAAAAGTGAGTATGCTGCATTTAGTTCATTTAGTTTCATTTGTTGCATTTAGTAAGTGATTATTAGGTGTTAGGAACAGTGGTAGCTACTCTGCATACATTATTTCATTTAATTTTCAACTGCTTTATGAGGAAGATATAATATTAGTAATAGTCATAATGATCATTAATATTTATTGACCAGTTACAATGTACCAGGCACTCTTCCATGCACTCCAATCACTGAATCCACCAAAACCAATAAGATAGAAAGCATTATTGTCCCCATTTTACAAATGAAGGAAACTGAAGGAGTTTGCAAAAGATTAAGATAATCTTTTCCTTGTGAATTTGAGAGATTAAAAAACGTGCCCAAGGTCACCTGGCTGAATCCAGGCAGCCTAGCTGCAAAGCCTTACTCCTTAGGGACTTCACAACGTCGCCTCCCTTGCAATAAGCTTTATTTTGAAGGTGAAGAAATTTGGGCTCAGTGAGTTTACAAAACTTGCCAAGCTTGCATCCTGATCCTGGTTTTCTGGTACCAGCCAATATGCTCTCTGCCGAGCCCTATTTAATCACAAGGGGTCAGAGTGAGAGATGGTCAGTGGCACTGTCTCCCGTTAGAAAGGCCAGAACTTTCTGGTTGTGTGTTTCTTCCTTTTGTTCCAGTCCACCCTTCGGACAGAGCTATTTTACCCTCTATGAACACTTGATATACTCGTCTTTTTCCACTCCTCGAGAACAATGACCATTTATTACCTTTCTTTGTAACTCGAGCATCTAACACCGTGTTAGGCAGTAGGTGTTTTAACAGTGTTTGTGGAATGCTAAGTGATTGCTGAAACTCTTTCCTGGAGAAGAAGACCAGATACGTACGGGCTTAACCCAGTGCATGTATAAGAGAGATGTTAACTCGCCCAGTGTCAAGTAGGGTGCCCCGTCGTAGCCAACGTGTTTCATGATGACTATTAAGGTGAGAAAGCATGTGGTCAAAATATACAAATTGCTTGAAACAAGGCTCAGAGAAAAAAAAATAGCTCTATAAAAAATAAATGCTGAGTTTTAACTGATCTTTCATAAGTATTAAACACAGGTGTCAAAAATTGTTATTTTTCAAAAGCTAACATGGCAACATTATGGTGGTTAATGGCAAATGGTAGGTAAATATTACCAGAACAGAGAGGCCCAGAATAAACGCAACTTTCCATGGGATATACATTCATACCATTAATGCTATATGCACATCCATCAGATCTGGAAACTATCCAGTTCCATCCTTGTCTGCTCTCCATCCACTACCTCGATTTAAAAAAGAAAAAAAAAAAAACAGGCCCTAAAATATTTGGAGGGAGGGAAACAAAGAGTATGGCTGACAGCTCTTTAAAATGAGGGAAACTCAGTGGGGCATTGGCTCTGGTGGTTGTGACTGAAAGGACCTGTCATAGCTTGCATTTAGTCTGTAACCACGGTCATGTGGGGAACCGTACCGTTGCCAAGAATGCACAGTGAGTTGACTGTGCAGTAGGAGTCCGATTACAAAGGAAAATCTCTCCATTCTCTTCAGGTAATCTCATGAGTTTTCAGATAACCTCTTTCCCAACCCTCACATCTCCATTTCAACCAAAAGGAGACAGTAGAATGTTTCCTTGGTAGAAGTCATTTTAGTCCCTTTTCAGAACTCAAGACTGTCCCTCAGGGGGTTGGAGGCTGAGGGCAAATCACACCCTGTACCCTGTTCCCTCTCCAGTGTCTTGTTCCCTTATCCACAGGCTCTCCTGGCTTCCACTTGGATAAACAGGCACAATTGGATTTAAGTAATCTCCAAGGAGAATCTTGAAAGAGAAAAATCACAGCGGAGTAAATTATAGCCTCAATTATATGCATTTTTAATAAACCCCAGGTGATTTTTTTTTTAGTCCTGTCTCCATTTACTCCCACCACTCCCCTTGGAGTTACTGGCATCTTCAGCCTTCTAAAAAGGCAGGGATGATTAGGAGTTTGGGATTAACAGATGAATAGTACACATTACTATATACAAAATAGGTAAACAATGAGGACCTACTGTATAGCACATAGAATCAATTTCTTGTAATGAGATTAATGGAAAAGAATCTGAAAATATATTATGTATATGTATAACTGAGTCACTTTGCTGTACACATGAAACTGACATTGTAAATCAACTACACTTCAATAAAAAATAAGAATTAAAAATAAATTGTATCTTTAAAAAAAAAAGGCAGGGAAATTACAAAGCCTTGGTCAGGGCAATGGTCTGAGTAGAATATAAAATATTAGTGAAGAATATGAGCTTTGAAGTCAACAGATTCAGCTTTGAATTCTGTCCTTTTACTTGAACAAATCACGGAATCTCTTTGAACTCTATAGTTTCTACATCAGCTAATTAAGGATAATATTGTCTATCCATGGGGTTGAGAGTGTTAAGTGAGTTTTCTGTAAAGTCTGATGCATGCTACATTACAAATGATCAAGAAATGGTAGCCGTTCATATTATTGTTACTACGACATTTCATTCTCTCAATGAAAATTATTAATTAATTATTAATTCAGAAATTTTACTGACTGGACTCACTTTCAATGTGTGACTACAAATCTCAGATGACTCAAAACACTATCAGACAGTTGTATCCCACTCCCACGGTGACTCATTCTCCCCTCTCCAAGTTATAGCTGTTTCATAACATCCTCTCTTCTCAAATCTCCAGTACCTCCCACACACTCACACTCACACTCAACTGGTACACCCAGACTTTAGTTCATAAGGACGATAAATGCCATCAGATGGGAACTACCCTCCTTTCTGCCACCAAATCCACTCACCTGCCTACATCCCTATTCATGAAATTTGCCTTCCCCCCTTTTCCAGTGGAAGACGTGCCCCTGTTCCTCAGGAGACCCTCCCCTGAGCTTGAAGCACATCCTCTCTGGCCTTCCAAGGACCTCACTCTTGTCTCCTCTGTCCTCCAACAGGACTTCCAATGCTGGAGTGTTGCAGAGCTCTGCCAGGTTCTCTTTTCTATTTACATTATCCCCCAGGGTGATTTTACCCAGTCCCGTGGCTTTAAATATCATCTATGCTCTAATGGCTAATGGCCCAATATTTCTTATCTCAGTAAATATGACCGACATCTGCCTCATTCATTACTCAGGCCCCAAACCTAGGTGCCCACATCCATCTGTCTACAATCTGTACAGTTTCCAAGTATATCTTAAGTCTAACTACTTCTTACAACCTCCATTGCTACCACCTGGAGCAGACTACCGTCATTTTTGCCTAAATCAGAGTTTCTCAACCTTGGCACTACCAATATTTTGACCAAATAATTCTTTGTCACGGGGGAATTTCCTGTACACTGTAGGCTGTTTAACAGCATCCCTGACCTCTACCCACTACAAGTCAGTAGCACTCCCAGTCTGCAGCTGTGAAAACCAGAAATCTCTCTGGACATTGCCAGATATCCTCTGCGGGGCTAGGAGATACAAAATCATCCCCTGTTGAGGCCATTATTGTTCACAGCTAGCTCTTCACTCTTCTGCCAGCTCCACCATAGCCCTTCTAAACGCTACACCCTACAAATCAGCCAGAGTGATATTATTAAGGACATAAATCATATCCTATCCAACCCTGGTTTAAGACATTTCAGTGGCTTCCTATCCACCTAGAAACCAGTTCAAGCTCCTGACATGATTTTCTTCTACTCTCACCATCAGTCACTGCCCCATGGTCACTCTGGTACTCTTATGGCCCCTCAAACTTGCCAAGTTAATTTTCATCTCAGGGCCTTTGCCTTTGATGTTTCCTGCTTGAAACTCTCTTCTCATAGATCATGCATGGCTACATCTCATCACTCAAGCTACATCTCAAATGTCTCCTCCAGCTTTCCGTGGACCCCCAGCCAAAGAAGTCCCCCAAAGCTGCTCTCTACCAGGTTACTCCATTTTATTTTCTTTACCAGTAACCAAACTATCCTATTTACTTATTAATTTTTACCTACTTATTGGCTGCCTGCAAAAACGTCAGCTCCGTGAGAGGAGGCGCTTTCTTTGGTTTTGTTTGCCACTGTGCCCTTAATTTCTTTAAAAATGCCTGACAAAAATAAGCTTTCAAAAAACAATAACTAACCAATTGCTAACTGACTAACTGGCTGATTAAATATAGATGTGATCCAGGAACTGGGTTTGGGGCTGTGGCTAGGAAAATGAATAATGAGATATGGTTCCCACCTCAAGGAGCTGGGGCCAGCGGAGGGGTCAGGGGAGTGGAAAAGCAATTGCAGGCCAGGATGGTGAGTGCTCCAGCAGGAGGAAGCCCCGGGGCTGTAGTAGCATTAATAGCACAGGCCCTTAGCTAGGACCTGGGGCAGCCAGAGACGCCTTCCCAGAAAGCTTGGCGTGAAAGGAGGTGAAAGTGGGGAGTCGGAATTAGCTAAGTGGGTGGGTGCTATGGACTGAATTGTATACACCCCTAAATTCATATGGTGAAGCCCTAACCCTTAGAATCTCCACATGTGATTGTATCTGGGTTAGGGCTTTTACGAGCTGATTAGGTCAAAATGAGGCCCTAAAATTAGGGTGGGCCTTCAACCAATCTGACTGATGTCCTCACAAGAAATAAAAGAAAATTTGGACACACGGAGAGACGTGCACATGCACAGAGGAAGATCACATGAGAACACAGAGAGGAGATGGCCATCTGCAAGCCAAGAAGGGAGGCTGCAGAAGGAACTACCCTGCCGACACCTCGATTTCTGGCTTCCAGTGTCTAGAACTGTGATAAAATATATTTCTGTTGTTTAAGTGATCCAGTCTATGGCACTTGTATGGCTGCCTGAACAAACTGATACTGTGTGGTCTGAGAGTGAGGTGTGCGGATGGGAAGAAAAGCATCTGAGTGTGGAGTGCAGGCTGGGTGGTAGCGAGAGAGGAAGCTGGAGAGATAAGCAGGGCCAGGCTCTTGGGGCCAAGCCGAGGCGTCTGAGCTCTGTGGGGAAGGGTCTCGGGAACACTGAAAAGCACAGGCAGCAGAATAAGGGGATCAGATTTGCCTTTGAGAGAGAGACGTTCAGTGTACCATAATGAATGGAGCTTAGGAGGGCAGCCCCGGAGACTCTAAGAGCAGCAAGAGGGAATATGGCTTTAGTCCAACAGACCGATGCTCTGATCTTGGCTCTGCCATTTGAAAGCTCTGCAACCTTGGGCAAGTTCTTCCTCTCCTTCTGCATCTATTTCCTAATTTGTAATTTGAGGCATAGTAACTCTCACCCTGTGGATGACATGAGGATTAAATAAAACAGCTTATATAAAACATAGTACCTGATACATCGTTAACAATAAATGGTTGGTAGCTATTAAAATGTCTAAGGCAATAGGGGGAGGGTATAGCTCAGTGGTAGAGTGTGTGCTTAGCATGCACAAGATTCTGGATTCAGTCCCCAGTACTTCCATTAAAACAACTTTTTTTTTTTTAGTGTCTAAGGCAATAATAGTAGAACTGGAAAAGGGGGACAAGCTTGAGGGATCTTAAAGATTAATACCCTGAAAAATTTGGCAGTTATTTTTATGTTTGGGTGTAGGGGGGAAGACGAAATCAAAAAGAGCTTCCGGACTTTTGATTTGGGAACCTTTGGGTTGCAGTGTCATTCACCCAAATGGGGAACATGGAAGAAGATGCAGAGAGGGGAAGAGGAAAAATTTAATTTGGGATATATTGACTTTGAGGGATCCCTGGTATATTGAAGAAGATGAGTGGCATAGATAGTTGAATATAAGGACTGAGAATCAAGAAAGGGTCTTGGGCTAGAGGTGTCGACTAGACTGATGAGGCCACCCAGAGAAAGAACGCAGAGTGACAAGGGAAGTACAGGGTAGGGAGAACTCCAGGGACACACTCACAGGCAGAAGAGGAAACAGGGTGGGAGGCTGAAAAGGAACCAAAGAGATATGAGAAAAAGAAAGAGGCCAAAGGAGGAAAGAAGTTTTAAAAAGAGAGTAGTCAACAGTACGAAAGCCAAAGAGAAACCAAATAAGTTAAAGACTGAGACATACTCATTGGACAGGGTTTTGCCTGGACATGAGGCACGACTTGGGAAGGGATGGTTTCATGGAGTGACAGGGGTACCAACCCTACTGTAATGGGGCAAAGAACAAATGAGGGGTGAGGAGGTGAATGCTGTGAGCTTTCTGAAGGAAATGAGAGAGAGAAGACTGCCTGCAGAAGGGAACTCCTTTTGCTCTCTCTTCCTTCATAATTCCTTGTTTTTCATCATCCTAATTTCCTTTTCATCCAGATATCCTCAGCCCTGGGTCCATAGACCCCTTCAAGTGGTTCATGAACAGAATTGGCCCTATGAATTTAAAAAGGAGGAAAAAAGACAATTTTAATTTCACTAGCCTGAACTTTGGCATTTTCATCAACTATGAATGTAGGCAAGAACTACAGAAGACTAGCAGAAACTGTGACTGTCAAAAGTGTATTTTCATATCATATTACAGTTGTCACAGTTTTCTCAAAATATCATTTACATTCGTCTCTTTTATAAAATTATGGTAGTTATCTAATCTACTGCTGGGTCTTATTAATAAATTGTTTAAACATATTTTGAAAACTGTATTTAAATGTTAATTAGTTTTCCTTGTAATCTTCTATATTTTATTTCATGTTCTTTAAAAACACTGTTCTAAGAAAGGAGCCATAGGCTTCCCCAGATGTCAGAGAATCTTTGGTACTAAAAGGCTCAGACTTTCTGCTAGTCCATTACGTAAGCCATATACCTACCCCATTAACCCTGACTTTTGGTTTCTAAACGCTGCTGCTCTTATTTCAATAAGTCACAGTTGTCCCAGATGTTCCTCTGGGGAAAACAGCCATGTGCCTCTCTGCACTTTTCTATTTATCTGGCCACCTATTGGTCCTTTGACTTTTCACCTGGTCATTGAAACATCACCTGCTTGGAAATGGTAAAAGTGATTTATACATTCATGCACTTTTTTACTTCCCATCAACAAATATTATTGAGCACAAAGTAATCTGTTATATACTTGGAGATGCAGCGCTGGTGCCTCCTAGGAATTGATGGTTTGGGGACTGGTCAATAAAGAAGGGAGATAGATTTATACATAAACAGTTGCAAGACAATGTGGAAGTTGCTTTACATAGGACATAATATTTGATGGTATATGATATCCCAGAGGAAGGCTTCATGCAAGAGGTGACACTGAGAATGAAGGGAAAGTCGTTAAAGGACTGAGTTTGCCAAAACTAGACAGGTAATGCTTGTGAAGCTGTTACTCTTTTCCCTAAAAATCTTTGAAACATTAAACACAGTGGCGTAAGAGCGATTTCTGTCTCGATGTATAGACTGAATTACGATACTTGATTAGAACTGAGAAAAAAACTGAGGAACAGGTTGACTATTTCAAACATCTTCCTTCCTTTAAGCATTTATATAGAGAAACAATGTTCATAATCACTACAGATGAAAATATTAGGTAAATATTAATTAAGAAAGCATTTTGATATGAAGTCTTGTCAGTTTTTCATAGATGAGTGCCTGACACCTGCTGGCCGAATTGTGTAATTTCCTTCTCCAAAGGAATCGTGAATAACAAAGCTGATACCATTAACACTGCTTCCCTACCTAGGAATTACAGGTTGGATTTCCTTTAATCACCAGCCAGTGGGAGGTTTTTTGGAATGGCAAATCTGGTCCTTTTTTGTTTCATCTTTTGGCTTGAGAAATTCAAGAAGGTCTAAAGAATTTAAATATTTAATGCAGCTTCTTTAACAGTAAATTAACTATTTGGAGAGAAATAATGCGTCACTCAGGATCACACACCAGTGGGCTGGCTGGCTAACCCTAGAACCCTGGTTTCTGTTCTACATTCCCAGACTAGGCAAGGGATTTCAAGGCAAGGTTCAGGTTGTTAACTTCTCTGGCTCTTGTTACTCGACTCAAGTATTCATCATTTTGACTATTTATGAAATGACTAATACTTTATGTGTGTCCAGTGTCTTTCAATTTTTAAAAAAGTCTATTTTATTCAGGTAAAATTTATATAAAATAAAATTCAGTAATTTAAAGTTCATAGTTTTATGAGTTCTGATGAATGTGTATTGTCATGTTGCCACCACCACAATCCAGGTCTGGAGTATTTTTCTCATCCCCCAGACTTTCTTCATGCTCTTTTGTAGCCGATCTCCTCCATCCACCCCCAGGCTTTGGCACCCATAGATTTGTTTTCCAGCTCAATGGTTTTGCCTTTTCCAGAATGTCATATACATGGAATCATGTGTCATGTAGCCTTTGTGGCTGTCTTCTTTTGCTTGGCTTAGTGACTTGATATTCTGTCAAGTTGTTGTATGTATCAAAAGTTGGTTCCTATTTATTGCTGACTAGTATTCTATCACATGCATAAACCACAATGTTTATCCTTTAACTAGCTGATGGTAAGTTGAGTTGTTTCCAGCTTTTGAGGATTATGAATAAAGTTTCGGTAAACGTTTGTATGCATGTCTCTGTGTGGATATATAATTTTTCACACTTCTTGTGTAAATACCCAGGCATGGAATTGCTATGTTACATGGTAAGTGCACATTTAAATTTATAAAAAACCACTGTGGTCTGTCACTTTGACTTTCTGTGTAACTTTTAATTATTAGACAAATTACCTAACCTCGTGGAGCATCAGTTATTAATCCTCAAATGTGGGTGATACAATTACCTATGTTGCAGTTTGTCATAAAGATTGTACGTATAATTTAAGTGCATGTTCCCCACATCTTGGGTGTTGCTGTTACTGCCATTAGATGAACAACTTTTGCTAAAAGCAAAAGGCTACAGCCTGGAAAACAGATGGCATCACACTACAGATATTTTAGGATTCATTAAGAATTAATGTGTTTCTTCGGGGGTTGTAAATATGTCACCCAGAGACAAATGAGTTTCCTTGGGCTCTAGTGTCTATGATGCATGAGTTTTTAAAATACTGTTATTCTTACACTTTACCCCAGATTAGCATTTTGTACTTAATTAAGGTCATGTCTTTTATATGTCACTGAGAAATGCTATTGTCACATAAATTAAGACGATAATAACGTGTTACAACTTATGTAATAAGATTTATCTAGGTAAGGGCCCATTTTAACTTAATAACTTTTGAAGGATTGATATTTTTCTATAGCTCCACTTAAGAAGATATTCTTAAACGCATTGACAGGTTTTTAACTGCTATTTTAAGACTGTTTTCACTCAGTTTACTGGCAGGTATTTAATCTGCTAAAAAACGTTACTCACTTAATTAGGTTGCTCTGACATCTGCTGGTAAGACAGTAAATTCCATAAAAATCGCGTTTTATAAATTTCAATATAATCAAATAGTTTAATTTAGTCTTTAAACCTTGTTCTTGCATTCCTGGTTTAACAAATTACCGGCTGTACCTGATGATTTCTGACTTATAGTTCAATTTGATTCAAGTGGTTTGTTAGCCTGTTGCAATTTACTTTGAGACCTTCCTCAAGGCCAGTGGTAACAGAAGCTTGGTTGAGAAGCATAACGTCTTTTAAATCCTAACCTCTTCCAGTCAGTGTTTATTACTGAATAATGACATCATCAGCTTCTTTTTCATCGCATCATCATCATTTTGTCTTTTGGTCCTAAAGCAGTACAACAGTAGTGATGTTTATTAAGTTAGTTTCCACCTTGAGAAAAGACTCCTGGGGAGATAGGCTTAGGATGTAGGGAAGGCTGTAAGCACCAGGAGGGCTAAATTCTAAGGGATTTGTTTTTCCTTGCCCGGAAGTATAACATGGCTCCTTTGAAACCTACCAATTCTAACACTGTTTTGGGGTTACAGAATTTTACAAATAGAGAGAAATTTACTAGTCATTTAGTTCATCTAGTTCATCCCCCTCTTTTGCATATGTGGAAATTAAGACTCCCCAAAATATACGTACCTCATTACCTAACTGATAAGAGAAAAATGTTTCCTAATTCTCTCATTCCCGGATTCTTTCCTATGTAAGTTGTCTTCACTAGCTGTTTATTAGGTTTATTGCTTAAGACTCACAGACGTAGAAAACAAACCTATGGTTACCAGGAGGAAAAGGGGTAGGGGTTGGAGAGATAAAGCGGGAGTTCAGGATATGCAGATACTAACTACTATACACAAAATAGATAAACAAGGTCCTACTGTACAGCACAGGGAGCTATATTCCTTACCTTGTAAGAGCCTATAATGAAAAAGAATGTGAAAAGAATAAATGAATGACTATGCTGTACACAGAAAATAACACAACATTTAAATAGACTATACTTCAATAAAAAATTATTTATTGTTTAAACCAAAAATACTTGAAAGATACATAAATAAATGAAAATTGGTATTTCGCATCCAGTAACTTAACCATTCTGACTTTCTCTAACTAGAGATGTGTTATGAAGTCACACTATATTATGTAATATTGCTCTGTAGCAATATTGCTTCAGAAATGTGTATTTATTCATAGGTCCTTCCTAGAAACTGGAGAGCCATTGTCTATTTCTTCAGATGTGAAAATAGAAAGAGGCAGGTGAATTAGGGGAAAAAATAGTCAGAAATAAACATTAATCAGGGATATTTCTGGCTCTTTGGTCAGATTTGGGGTCACAGAATTATGCACCGGATGTCTCAGTAGTAATGTAAACGTTTCCCCCTTTAATTTTCTGTTCTAATAGGCGCTGATATATAAGATAGAACTTCAGCAGTGAAACTTGCATTGTGAATGTGTTAGTTATTCAGATAAATTACCAGTCAAATATTCTATATGTAATGCCATGCACGTTTTTTCCCAACTTTAGCGCTATTGGCATTTGGGGACGGTGAATTCGTTGCGGGAGGGGGAAGGCTGCAGCATCTTACTACATGCCAGTAGACTGCTCCCATTTATTAAAAACCAGAAGGTCTCCAGACATTGCTGACGACCCCTGGAGGGGTGGAAATCAGCCGAAGTGAAGAACCACTGCTGTAAATTGAAGCTACTTCCTTCAGATTTCTTTTTTTTTTTAACTTAAAATATTTCGATGAAAAATTTGATTCTTTCTCTTTTCCAGTAAAAGAAATCTTGACATATGAAAAGAGAAATTGCCTCAAGTCATCTCTAGCTTAAATACTTCATTCATATACTTCATTCTGAGCCAGAGCTAATAAAGTGGGTTCCTTAAATTGTTTTCAGTACTTGCATATTTATTCTCATTTCTTTTTATGCTCTAAGGTATAATTTTGACACAGCTACTAATTCATAACCAAGTTCCTTTCACTTCTGGCGGAGCCGCTCTCTCTTTATCTGTGATGGCTTTTTAAAAATTCTTTCATTTTCCTGATGCTACAAAGTTCTTCATTTACATTGTGCCCTTTGAAACCAAAGGCAACTGGTGAAATTTTAGGGCAGGGATTTTCAACCCTCTTCTGCAGGTAAGGAAATTCAGTGGAGCCAGGACTCAGTGCATATTTCTAATGTAGCAAATGTTCTTTGTGTTGTATCCACAATAAATATATTTTTTGAAAACATTTGAGCTTCATATTGAGAAAGCCTTCCTGGAAGGAGGGGCGGAGGAAGAGGGAGAGAGAGAGTTAGGGGAACCCTAGCAGAACGCTAAAAACTGGTTTATGAAATAGCATGGGGTAGAGGATGATCAGATCTCACCATGTAAGCCCTTGTAGCGTCCAGTGGGGTTTGGCACCTCCTGTTCCTCCTCCATCACAGCACCGTCCTCCATTCCACCCCCTTCCTTCCCACTCTACCTCTTACCCTCCCCTCTGCCACAAGTGCATGTAGCTGTGTGCGCGCACACACACACACTCACTTATCCACTCCCGATCTTGTGGCCAAAGCCCTAGGTCTTTGTAAGATGAACGAGTGTGACAGTTTTGTTTGTTGTTGTTGCTTCCAAGTTTTTTATTCCCCGGGACCAGCAAAGAGCCAGCAATTCATTGCCTGTATTCCAACCTGGGAGCAGAGAGTTTCTGGAAGCACTTCAAAAGCTTCCTGAAGCTCACACTGCCCTGGAATCTTTCATTTGATAGTTGATTGCCTGTGTTTTCAGCCTTCTCAACATGGAGTTCTCAACATAACCCAAGTCCTTTCAAATCCTGCAGTGTTTGAGTATTTGGTACAAAGGAGAAGAAATTAAGAAAATTTTAAATAATATGCAATGTTGGGAAGTCTGATGGGAAGCAGGTGCCCTCAGATGTGGTCACACTGTAGCTATGCTGATGCCTCTGGAGGCATACAGCACTATGTATTAAAAGCCCCCCAAATATGAATGCTAGCTCCAGATACTGGACTTCCTGGACTTGATTTTAAAGAAATCATTATAGAGAAGCTCAAAGATGTCAGTTCACGGCAAGGACACTTACCCAAATGTTCTTATAATAGTCATGAATTATCAAAGTGGTAATAGGATTGACTATATAAATTATGGCTTATCCATCTAATGAGATACCAAACAAATCATGCTATTAAAATATATGCCTAGAAAAGTCAGGAGGAATAGACACTAAAATGCTTAGCCGTTGTTAATGTGGTGGTGGAGCTTTTAATTCCTTCTTTGTACCATTCTGAATATGCCAAAATTGCTGGAATGAGTATGTACCATTTTAATAACAAGAAAAATGGCTGAAATAAAGAAAATGAGATGAAAATTGCCCAGGTTAAGTAGAAACATTGTTACGGAGAAACAATTTCCCAAATACCTCACCTGGTGGGTCCAGAAACCTTTCTAATACTTGTGAGGTGAGCTGTAGAAGAATTAACTGCACTATGATCAATGACAGGCCCCAACAGCTTCCTTTATGGACCATTTAAAATAGTCAAGGTGTTGTGCTATGTTTATACAAGCGATCTCCTCTATTCCTTAAAACAAATCTCTATATAGACATTATTCTCATTTTTGTAGTTGAGGAAACTGAAGCATCAAGAGGTTAAGCAAATATGAGATCCAGGAAGGATGTGGGCCCAGGTACTCTACCGCACAATTAACCCCTAAGCTACATCACTCTTCTTATGCAGTTTTAAGCCTGAGCATCAACCCTTCTCCAGATCATTTGAAGCAAGAATAAGAGGTGTGCAGGGGAAAAGAGTTTTAGTAGAAGTCTAGCCTCAAGCAAATGCAAGAGTCTTTGTAACACAGATTGAACATCGTTTTCATTGTTGTTCTATAATGTCTGAAAAATATCATGAGCAACTTAAGTGATGCTGAAGACAAGTCTAAGAGCACAAGATGAGGAATAAAATCTGAGAATATTTTCCCACTGGAAAACTCCCCCATGGGTAATGTAGCGAATACCTCTACTTTACTCTGAGCAATATATTAGAATATTTGTCAATCTGTATAAATACTGAACCCCAGAGCAAATGTCTTCTTAATTAATATAGAACACCTGGATGGTAAACATTTATTTTATTTATCTGTCAGCAGACTCTCAAGAGGCAAAAAAAAAATCACTACCCAGGTTGGACAAAGCAGATAATGAACACTATAGATTTCTAGTGAGGTTCTGAGTTCTACTGGTTTTCTCTGATTGCAGTAAGACACGTAATACACGCCAGTGTAAAGGAACAACAGACCCCGAGCTAACTGCAGAGACCTCATTGCTGGAACATTAACCGTGATTGTTTTCATACTTTCACCGCTTTGCTACTGTGACAATATAATGGCATAGTGGGAGCAGGAGGGGGAATAGGAAGAGGGAAAGGTGACAGACAGGGACCTAATGAAGTATTCCTCGCCACCAGCAGTGACCAAGGACCAAACGCAGACACGGTGTGGATCAGACACGAATCCATATAACAGAGTGGGCAACTCAACCATTAACTGGTGCGCACTCCCTGTGGAACGCCTCTGCTATGACTCAGGTCCCTTATTTTTCCCAGTATCTATGTAAGTGACTGAAATATCAGCATGAGCTTTGGATCTTTTGGGGGGGTTGAGGGGAGAAGCTCTGAATGCAAGAGATTGACTTTGTGTGTAATACACACAACCCTTTAGTATTCACGAGATAACCTATGCTTTGTAACAATAAAGATCCTTTGATACTAAGGGTTTTAATTTCTGCCAGTCCCTATTTAACCACTCTTTCAGAAGAGTTATTTTATGTGTTTCTTAAACAATACATACTTTGTGTAAAATACAAGAATTAATGTACAATCTCAAAGTCAGATTCGGTGACAAAGTGCATGACCTGAATCTAGTAACACATTTACTCCTTGTTGCATATAAGAAACATAGGCTGTACCTTTTTGCGATCCATGCAGTAAATGTTCACAAAAGTTAAGCCAACAACTAGACATCCTTCAGCTACTAAAATTACCCCTCCCAGTCACAACAGACTTATCAACAGAAATAAAAGCACCGATGGCCACATCAAAACCATGCCAAGATGAGTTAGTCCTGGAACAGGATGGCTGGAAGGACCGCAAGGGAAGCAATGATGACTCGTCGACACAAATTTGCCATTTGCTTTCATATGGGATTGCGACTATTCTCTCTTCGCACGGGTTCTCCCGACACCGCAGGCTTTTGCTGAAGAGGCTTCAGACGAAAACAACCATTCTTTAGTGAAAAAGCTGAGAAATGCTTCTCTGGAGTTTCTGATCATGGAAACAGCTTGAGGTAAGTGCCAGGAGTCAAAAAATTGTAGACCGGTCTCAGAACACAGACAATAAAATTGCCAACAAAGGGATTATACCCGTGGACGAGAACTCCTCACAAGAAGGTCTGTCTGGACAATACCAGCTTCGTGGTTTTTGACGTTCACATGAATTTGACATCCTAAAAGCACTACGCATTTTTTTTTCCCTTTGTAGAGACTTCTAGGGTGGAAAAAAAGTTCGTGATGTTGCTTTAAAACACCAGAAAACAAAAAACCGACCATAGCACGAAGAAGCTACTCAAATACCAAGCAGGTCTGAGGTTCGCTTTTGTTTGTTTTGCTTTCACATTTTACTCTTGTGGTTGGCGTACGGGAAACCAAACTGAGAAATCATAATATTGGAGTACTTTAAGGGCATGCCGTCATAGATAGCAGCAAGCTTATTGATGCAGTAAGACCTCTGCAGGAAGTGCTCAGCTCGGTGCCACATTCCGGAATAGCCACCGTTGGTTTCTTTTTCTAAACTGCCCATGTTTACAGGCTTCACAAATACCCCTGAAGGTTTCCCACTGTGCTTGGCAATGATGAAATTCATGGCAATATCATCACAGTTTTGCATTTCGTCTATCAAAGCGTGGATGACTGCAGGCTGTCTCTGAAAGAGCTCAAGGTATTTGCTGCTGAAGAATGAGGCTCCAATGAGCACCAGAGAGTAGTGGTCACCAGTTCCAGAGCCTGGTGTTTGCAGTTCAAAACCTCCATAACTGTAGACACCCGAGGAGGTAGAGACATGCTTTCTAGGAACAAATCCTACAATCTGATCAGGAAATTGCTGAAAAGACGGAAAAAGAACAACTGAGTGTGGCATTTCTTTAGAGCTGACATGGTGAAAAAGACAATGATTTATTACAGAAAGAACCAAACTGATTTGCCAACATTATTTTACTCCCGGCTTCTACGTCTCAATTTCTCTTAACTCTAGGCAACTTCATAAATCTACATCCTAGTAAGTTTAAAGGTCAAATGCCACCATAACCTAAATCTGTAACAAAATTTCTAACCTCACAAATATTCTCCTAATTCAAACCTTATCTGATATTAATAACTTAGCACCACCAGAGAGTCTGGTTTTTCCAAGTTTACTGCAAGAGCAGTTGACTCTACGAGGTGGAGGTCATGGGTAGGGGCAAAGGCATAGATAGATACGTGTCTGCTCTAATTTGCTGGCCTCTGTTCTCCAAATCACTACCCCCTGCAGGGCACTGATGGCATTGAACTTTAGGAGTCAGATCATCTTGCACAATAGATTGAAACCGTTCTTGATACTTTTATGAATAAAACCTAAAATCATATTTATCCATCTTCAATTACGGTTTACTTGGATTGTTCTAATTAACCATAGGTCTCATTATTTCCTCCCACACTGACATTTTCAGTAAATTGATTTTTTCACCTGAAATAGAAATCTCATAGCTGGAGTATGATATAAGAATTCTTTTGTCTATAATTTACAGGGCTGGAAAAATTGCTGATATGGAAAAAATGTGTTGATCAGAACACTAGGCATGAAATTAAAAAGTGGAGTTTTGGGAATGCTGGTATCTGCAGAGTTCTGTGACCACTTACCATTAATATCTAAGGTTGTTACATCCCAAGTCACTTATTAAGGAGAGTTACCACCGTGCAAATGAGACCATTTACTGGGTACACAGTGTTGAATTTTTTTTAATGGTTAAATTATTTGACAGGGTTTCAGAGTATTTGTATGCAGGTCTGGTTTCAGGTAATTGTAGTGTAACTTGTAAAAGCCAGCTACTAACACATATTCACTAGGAAAGAGGTGTTTTTATAGAATACCGAGCAATTTATACCTGTTTATCCCAGCTGGGATTTAGGAGGGAAAAAACCTGCCACCACAATGGTGCATGTAGAATTATTATTAATATTATCAATTTTTAAACAATAGTCTCAGAATCAGAGTTAAGTTTTGTGGATGTAATAAAAGCTTTCTTTCAAAGAAAGTTCTAGACAATATTAATACGGAAATGCACTTCTCATTTGAGATACACAGGTCTACTACCTTGCAGAAGGCATCCCTGGATTCTAGTCTCTGCTGTACCACACACCAGATCGCTTCCTCCCCGCCGTACCGCACACCAGATCGCTTCCTCACCGCCGTACCACACACCAGATCGCTTCCTCCCTGCCGTACCGCACACCAGATCGCTTCCTCCCCGCCGTACCGCACACCAGATCGCTTCCTCACCGCCGTACCACACACCAGATCGCTTTCTCCCCGCTGTACCGCACACGAGATCACTTCCTCACTGTTCTTTGGAAGACAGTTCTAGCTCTTCTCCCAACATACCAAATATAAATCAAATATTGATAAAAGATACTGTAACTTTCAGATTAGCTTAACTGAGCTCAGGAAATATGATTACTTCATGACAAATTAATTTGCCTTTTAGATAAATATTACCTACACTGCTTTGAGTGACTTCCACATTAAACCATGCTGCCCTGGTTCAACACTAGATCAGACTTTGTACTGATGATTTTATAAAGGAGGTGGCAACATTACCTGCCAAACGGAGAAAGCAAAAACGAGGTCTTGGGCGCTAATTAGCATGTCATCATCTATCATTAACACCGCTGAAATGAGAGGAAAACAATTTAAATGAAACAGTGTAGATATAAAAGCAAAACTAGTGAGATACAAAATAGATCATTCAAACGACAGTATTTTCTAAATGAAATCAGTAAATAAAAAAGGTGTTATTGGACAGATTTGTCTAGCAGAAAAAGTTTCTATTTGAATTGTAATTGATTTATTAACTGCCTGAGGGGGAAAGTATCCTGTCATTATCAACCATTATGCTAGAAATTAATGAACCTATAAATAAATAAAACCAACGTCCTTTTAAGTAAATTATAATCTCGTGTAACTGCTATGAATCGGAGGAAAAGGAGGTGGTAAAAAATACACTAAGCGTAAGTTAAATGGCATTTTACTCCCTTCTGTGACGCAGTAATGTGTAATCACAGCATATCTCTTTCTCAGTATTAACCTCTTTGTCATTGTTGCAAGATGTGCGTGATTTCTTCCCCAGGTGACTGCTTCTTGACATCTCGGAAACTGCCCTTTAAGTATTTCAAAATGCTTTCTGATTAAAATTCCCTATTTTCCCAATTGTGATAAAATTTCCCTATTTTCTCTGGACAGTTGAGACAAGCAGAAGGCCAAAAAGCCACACACTCGCCCCCAGCTCTGGTTCGCTGCAACCCTACCAGGCTAAGAACCCAGCTGTAACTCACCATTGGTTTCCAGTTCAGGGAAGACCTGGAGTCGATTTCTCACCCTGTTTGTTGTCTGTAGTTTGAAGATCACCGGGACCGGGTGAGGCCCTAGGGAATTCCACAACTCATCTGGGCCCTTCTCCCCAACATTGTTCCACACTACAATCACTTTGTGCAGATATGGTATCGCCTGATAATGATTTAAAAGTCTAAATAAGAGGTCTGTTCTGTTGTACGTCTGCATTATGAGAGTAAAGGAGTCCAGGTTGGACTTGCCCTGGGATTTGATTTCCCTGCGCAAAGCGAGCATCTTGTCTTCTTTGACGTTAGGAAGCAAAGTGGTCAGAGCCCCCGCTACCAGCAGTAACACGAGAATCACCACCAATGAGAAACGGAGCACGCGAATCCCCATCACTCTTCCAGGGAGTTTGCCGATGTGGCAACACCTGCGGCAGAGATGGAAAGAAAATGCAGAATCTTAGCATTCTTACTAGTTACCATGCTTTTGTTTTGCCTTCTTAAGGAGAGAGGTTAATATTCTTTTAGTTCAGTTCTCCCTGCCACTTTGGTAAGGTGATGTGGGCTAAGATAAAAAATACAGTGAGGAAACCTTCCCTTCTGGGCCTGCTTGCTTTGCAGCTGCAGACGAAAACTCACCTACCCACCAAACAGGAAGGATTAAATAGTGTATTTTAAATTTTGCCCTCATTTCACCACTAAAAATTTGGGACTGAGATTATTTATTCAAAAAGGGTTATATTTGTCCTTGTAGTATACTAGATTCTTTAAATAGCTTTACTGAGATATCACTGACACATAAAAATTGTATATATTTAAGGGGTAAAACTTGATGTCCTGACATTTGTATACTTTAGTATATCAACTTTAAATTTACTTTTTGGTAGCAAACTTTTTTCCAAGTAAAATCATATGCAGAACCCTAATATACATGAGACAGGTGATAGTCGCAGCAGAGCAGCAGCAAGCAATTATAGTGGGTTTATTACCGTGAGGCCCTGGACTGTGTGCTCTGCATGTCACAGTATGTTCTTACCTACTCAATAGATTAAACATGTAATTACTGAGCACTTACTATCCCAGGCACTGTTTCAGGTTCTGTGAATACAGCAATGAATCCGATAGATAAATCCTCTGCTGCTAGTAGCAGAGGAAATAGTAGCGAGAGACAGACAACAAAGTAAATAAACTCAAAGCTAATTTAGGATAGAGATAATGAAGAGAGTAAATGAGAATGACATAAGCCAGGGCGGGATTATGGGGGATGCTGTCCTGAGTAAGGAGGATGGACTTTATTCTATGTGACTAAGTGCGATGAGAAGCCATTGGAGGGTTTTGATCAGGGGACTGACAGAATCTTGTTTATCTTGTTTACTATTATTATTCCCATTATTCCCATTTAATAGTTTGGATGCTTTCAGAGGTCAAAGAAACTTTCTCAGGATCACTAAGCAACTTAAGTAATGGATCTAGGGTTTATTCCCAGGAAAAACTGCTCCTAGAGCCCAGGCTGCTCATCACTGTGGGCTGGGGAGGGCACTGCCAGGTGCAAATCTACGTTGCACGGAGGTAGGGCTCTTGAGGCTCCCCAGCACCCTCTCCCACAGAACACAGGGATCACAGAACACGAGGCACTGTAATCGGCTGTATGCTTTCCTGTCCCTCACTGTGCCTAAGGCATCTGCTTGTGCTGGCTACAGAATACTAGGTGAACAACTACTGATGAACGTGGCCTGGATATTCATTGGTCAAAATTTTTTGTCTGATCAAAATTCTCAGTCATATTCTTCTGTATGATAACACAGGGAACTATGCTGAAAATCTTGTAATAACCTTTAATGCAAAAGAATATGAAAATGAATATATGTGTGCGTATGCATGACTGGGACATTGGGCTGTACACCAGAAACTGACACATTGTAATTGACTGTATTTCAATTAAAAAAAAAAACCCAACTCTCAGTCATAAATGTCAGGAAAGGTTAAATCCCATACAGCTTTACAGAGACCCAGGGCTCTGATTTCTTGGCTTCCAATACAGATTCATTATCACCCCTACTGCCTCCTTCTGGAGTACTGCTGGCTTTCAATTGTTGTGGTTTTTTTTATAAATTGTTCTGCTATTTCGGTTTTTGATTTTCTTGCTTTACTTGCTCCTGCACGAGCCTGCATAGGCTTTCTAGGGATGTTCTTGTTCTGCGCTCTGGCAGCCAGCCCTCTTACATGTCTCAGCAATCTCCTTGGACTATGATATTGCTCCATTCCAGTACAGAAGCCTGACTTAGGAAAAGATGGAAAACAAAAATCAACCAGGAGTTTCTAAACATCTAAAAAATACCTTTAAAGAAAAAAAAAAAAAGATCTCTTAGAACCAGGAAGAATGAGGTATTATTCTGCTTGATGACTTCAGTTGATGCAGTCTACCCTCTCTATTTTTGATACAATTTTTCTTCTCAGGCTATACAACAAACACACTCTTATCTATTCCTTGACACAGACAAGCATGGTAAAGCTGGAAAAGACTTCTTTTGCTAACTCATAGCTGTGGCGTGCAAACTGTACAAGGCCACTGTCACTGTTCTTCCTTGTACGCCACTGCCTCTGTACGGTTTATTTTGGGTTGACTCCACCTTCACGGAAAAGTGCACCGCGTGTGCGTAAGCTCTTGATCGGGCACCCGCGGTTTAAGCTGGGCATTTGCAGCTAGGCCTAAGACTGGAATCTAAACCTCATCTAACAGATTAGATTCCAAGCAAAATTTGGAATTTTCCCTATGCAAATGGTGTCCAGTCAATCTTCCGTTTTTTCATCGAGGAGCCTTGGCAGTGGTGGAGCTAAAGTGACAGACACATTCCCCTGAGCGTGTTTCATGCTGTGAGGTGTGTAATGTAGCCGCAGAAACAGTTCTCCTCTATACAGCTCAGCAGGGACACAGAGAGACCAGACAGACTGTGCCTTTAACACTTCCCTCTGAAGTTTACCAGAGCGGGGACTGGAGAACTGCAGGGTGGGGAGGGGATGGTCAGTCCGCGATGGCATGTGAGAGCACGCTGAGGCACGTGCAGGCCAAGGAAGAGCTTATTCATAAGGCTGAGGGAACGGTCATTGTCATTCCGTAGCTCTCATTTTTCAAAAGTCCAGATCTAAGCAACAATGTTCCCTTGTAGTAATCTTTTTGGAGAGCTTTCAATGATACCTTCTCCTGGACGCTCTCTGCAGCCTGTTGTTAAGGAAAGCAGCTTTGCATTTCTCCTTTTACCATGGCCTCATGCTAAGATATGAATAAAATGAGTTATTTTGGAAGTAACCTCAGCTTTACCATGATTATTTTTCCAGGACAGTAATTTGAGGTTTGAGAGTACGATGTTTTCATTGTATGCACTTCTTACTAAAACAACACATACTGCGAATGTGGTAAACAAAGTGAAACCATTATAAATTAATAATCTTGGTTTGAAGCCATTAAAAATCCTTCCAAAACTGAATCAAAAGCAGGTATCATAAAATATATTTTTCAGTTCTGCATAAAAATGGCCAGCTAGAAGCACTCAGAGTCAAGGATCATCTGACAACTGCATTAAAGTATGACCTGATTAAGAGTTTAATGTTCATTTTCTATAGCTGAGTGGGAACAGCATGTTGTAAAACGTACACAGCAGTGTCTCTAGTTTCTAAAGCAGACACTGATACCTACCGGGCAGTTTTAGTGGAGAAAAAGTAATGAAGATTCACCTCTATAGCCTGCTATGAATATACATTGTCAAAGATAATCACAAATGACTGTTTGACTTTTATCTATACTTTTAAGTGGGAGTTCCCCTCCATACCCATCCCTGAAATGCCCTCTCTCAGGGTAGCTGCCAATCCCCTATTTTACCGGCATCAAAAATGTTTGGGGAGTTAGGAATACTTTACATCTTTGGAAAGACAGTGTAAACATTTCATGCAGCATTTATTAAATGATACAGCCCAATAAAATTAGGTACCATGTTAAGTCTATAGAAAAGCAAGAAGAACAAGAACTTTACAGGCTGCCGTGCCAGTGGCATCTCTGTACTTGAAGAACAGCTGAAGTCGGGCACTCTGCTGCAGGCCTGCGGGAACAGCTTCAGGACAGTCTGGAGAGGGATGATGACTTCATAGCTGTTTGGATCTCTGTTTATAGCTTTCTGCTGCTCTTTGTCTAGAGGAGAACCTATCTAATTCACAGCTTTGACCTTTGATTTGGGGGTATGAGAAAGAACACACCTGGATAACCTACATCTTAAAGAACCAAGAATTAAATTTTTTAAATTTAAAATTATATCTGTACATATTTATTGGCACCATGTCTCATTCCAAAAAAGATCTGCCAGTTCTTAGTCTATTCCTTTTTGCCCTTCTCCCATCCATGACAGCAGCAGGTTAAATACGGACTTTGATAAACACAGTAAATGCCAGCAAAACCAAACACATCCTTCTTTTTCTCCTAATCATCTGAAAAATCAAAGACCCCCAAAAGATATTTTCTGCATATCTGTTAACTTATTTATTCTTTGTGGGTAGAGGGCACAGCCTTTTAGTTATTTCGATAGTGTTATTTAGCATCTTTTAGACTGAGAGATTTTCTTTCAACTGGGGACAATTTTGCTCTCCAGGGGACATTTGGCAAAGTCGGGAGACACTTCTAATTGCTGTGAGTGGGGAGAGGAGATGCTACTGCTATCTGGGAAACAGACGTCAGGGTTGCTGCTCAACATCCTACAACGGACAAGACAGTTCCCACAGCAAAGACTTATCCAGCCTAACAAGCCAGTAACGCTGAGGTTGAGAAGTGCTGCTCTGAATGTGATGGGGGGAGGACTGCCAGCCAGGCAGCCTCTGAAATCCCCCCCTGTTATTTATTACACTCAAACAATGAGGGATAAAGCAATGTCTCCAAAACTGCTCCAATATTTATATGCCTTATTATACAAACACATAAACTAAGAAAACTGAAAGCTCAGAGCCCTCCTATGCCAACTTCCTTGTCTCATAGGTAAAGAACTCAAGGTCTAGGCATAAGGCATTTGCCTGGACTCATGCAGCTGCATGCAGTTAACCGGCAGCAGAGCCAGGGCAAGAACACACATCTGCTGACACAGTCCATGACTCTTTCCACTGTGTTATGGTAGGTCCTGCCAGGATGCGTCAACAAGCAGTATACAAGACTGTCACTAAGGTACCTGTAAGATTATGTGAGTATTCATATTGGTATGTTGGGGTTTTTGTTTCACAAATTTATTAAGATTTCACATACCGTAAATTTCATCCACTTGGAGTATGCAGTTCAATAGCTGTTAGTATGCTCACAGAATTGTGCAACCAAATCTAATTTTACAACATTTTTCACACACTAAAAAGAAATCCGAGACCTATTCACTAGCAGTCACTCCTCATTCCCAGCACCAGGCAAACACTCATCTACTCCCTACATTTGTCTATTCTGGACATTTCATATATATGGAATCATACACTATGTGGCCTCTGTATCTGGCTTTTTTCACTTAGCATAAGGTTTTCAAGGCTCACCCATGTCATAGTCTGTATCAGTACCTCGTTTTTTTTTAAGTGCCAAATAACATTCTATTGCACAGATATACCACATTTTGCTTATCTGTTCATCAGTTGCTGGACATTTGAGTTGCTTCCACATTTTTCTATGATGAATAATGCTGTTATGAATATTCATGCACAAGTTTTTATGTGAACCTATGTTTTCATTTCTCTTGGGTGTCTACTTGGGAGTGGCATGGCTGGGTCATTATATCAGATTTTTTAAATATCTGAGAATTGGGGTAGCTTTTGGTAAAGCATTATTTGAAACTTTAAGAAATTCTCTTAAATGTGGATATATGATAGAGTGAGAAAGTAAACAATATAATGAAACAACTAACAAATTCTCTAATGTCTGCAGTCTTTAAATGGGCTAGGCGATTTGAATTTTCAACAACCTGCTCTTCAGTTATTTACTACATCATCTTGCAGAGTTCCTTAAAATGACCACTGTTGAGTGAAGATTTCTTTTCTCCAGGCTAGCTCCTTCAGATTGAAAAGCAATAATTATACAGACAAAAGCGGAAAACAAATAGCCAGGGCACAGCATGAACAAAGATGAGTTATGTCCTCTGACTCATAAAGTAGAAAAGCAATGAGCGGCTTCATGTCATGCACTGAGAAACTGTCATTTTCATTTTAATGCCACAGATGGTGGAAGAATAATAACCATTCTGCCATCTCACTACACAATTTGCCTCATATTGTACAGATTGTCTTCTCCTCTGGCTCATCCTCCTAACTATGTACTGGCCTAAAAACTGATGATTACACAATATAGATGCTCAGAGAGGGGCGTTCAGCTGCCACGAGATGAAAGCATTCCAAGGTGGAACACAGAGTCCAGTTCAGAACCCGGGCTTCCCGTCTATGAACATGCGAGAAGAGTCAGAAGAGAGTGTACACCTGGTGAGCACTTCACGGCATGTAGGTGACATTGTTCAAACTGAGGCAAAGGCACGTGTGGTACCCAATTCCAAAAGGACTTTCCTCTTAGAGTAGCTACAGCCAGCGTGCTGACCCATGTCTCCGTGTGTCGGTGCATCGTAGCTTCTCTATTACGAAGCCCTTCCTCTCCACCTGGCAAACTCTTACTCTCTGCCGTCCCTCCCTCCTCTCCTCCAGTCTCTTTCCAACATCCCCTCCCCTGTGAATGTTTCTTATCACCCAGCATCCTCAGTGCTCCTGGAGACCGGGAATATAGCGCTACCCGACTTTTTTTTCCAGGTGTTACAACTGCTGACCGTGCCTCCAGCTCCTTTTTGAGTCTGACTGTACCTTGAGGGCTGTTTCTGTGGTCTTTGTAGCTCAGAAGAGCGCCTGGCCCTTTTCTAAGTGCTCACAACTCTCTGTGGTTGAAAGGAGTGAGGGAATCTACATTTGCATGGTCTTCAGCTTCACAAACAGTAAGAAATGCCTGAAACTTTAAAAGAATAAACTCAAATTCAATGCAAATTAAGGCCCGGTTAAGACTCAAGAAACATTTCCTTCCAATGAAGACCTGGATTATCCCCAGTCTGGGGACTAGGAGAGAGAGCAAGTCGTGAGATGCGGTCTCAAGTTCAGGCTATACAAGTCAACTTCCTGCTTTTAGTTCTGTGGCCGAACTACTTAATAAAAGATGTCCTAGAACTCCGATTTTTTCCCAAAGATATTATGCACTAAAATACCTTTGCACATCCCTGTTTCTATGGAAGCACTTGGAGAATGAGTCGATTTGCCTTGGGAGAAAAACCATCACTTGTTAGATAATATCACCCTCCTGAACTCTGGCAACAATTACCAGAAGTTATATTCTGAATCTGGCAGCATGTATGATTTAAACAAGCAGACAATAAAGCTTTATCTAGATGAGAAATAGAAATTTAGTTTGGGTTCAGAAATTGACAAAAACCAAACAGACTTCAGGACTACTGGCAGGAACAAAACTAAGTCATAACACCACCCAAATCAGTTCACTACTGCTTTGAGTAAGCCTCTTCCATTAAAATTTTAAGCAGCACACATTAGAATTTACTTCTTTGCAAAATACAGAATGCCAGAAATAGCAAACAAAAGGTCACTTTTCTTTATGAGTCTTTTCCAGGTGCTAGATAGTATTCTAAGAGTTTTTGCCTGTGCATTTTCCCACATTTGAGGAATTCATTCTTTCCACTATGATTTTAGAAGGGCTACACAGCTTTCCTCATTTTCAGATGCTACCCCCTCTTTCCTGCATGATTTCCCCTCCCTTTTCCTCCTAAAGAGCCCATCTATTTTTTTATGGTTCTTCTTAACTCCCATTACTTTTTTCAGAAGTCTAAACACATCAAAATAAGTTATTTTGTGTTAATACTATTTATTTAAGAATAATAAAGGCAAGACTAGGAATAGAGTTAAAATAATAGACAATGAAAGGGTCCACATAGTGTCACAGATTCATCTGGTGATCCTGCTGTGTTTATGACCAACTGTACAGCGATGTGAATGGATCACTTAGATGACTACACTCTGGATCAACTGAGTCATGGACTGGCCCCTAAGGTTACAGTGATTCACCTTTTCTATTGACAGTATAACCGGCTACACATACATGATAGGCAGTTTAAGTCCTGTCATTTAGAAGGCTTGGGGCTGCCCTTACTGCATTTTGAGACTATAGATCTGAAACAGAATTGTTAAAACACATTGAATAGCTACATTTGCTACAGTATCATATTTGAAAAACAGGCCACTTCTCACTGAAAGCTGTAAGGGAAGAATTTCTGTACTGGTCACGTTAAAGACCAAGTGCTCCTCCTGGCAACCAGGTTGAGGGAGCCGTTCCTTTACAGGGAAGTCAGGTTTGAATGAACACCAAGGGCAGCATTTAAATCAGGGAGAGCAGACGCGAAGTACCTGTGTCTCCACCTCCCTCCTCAATCTCACCCTGTGATCAGCAGCAAAGACTGCCTGTCGGTGCTGCCATTTCTTCCTCCTTCTAAGCATCCTGTACAAAGCATCACATTGCTTCTCAGTGCTTCTTCAGGCAGCTGCTATCAGTTAACTAGATCTGCCTTGTCATCATTGGCTTAGGAGGAAATAACACATAAATATTGTGTATAAAGTCTTCTTAAAGCACTGCCTCCTTCAATCCAGCCACTTGTTACTGAGGCCATGAGGTCCTCTCTTTCCCCAAAGTGCACAGGTCTGAGTTATACTAGAGAAAAGTTCCTTCTAGCCTGGCATCTTTCTCCTGGAACTGCCAATTAATGGTAGCTATTATGATGATGATAATGATGATGATGATGATGATAATGTTTGGAGATGACCAGACTTATGGGCATATACCAGGGCAGGAGTAGGAAAGGCCTTATTCCTAAGAAGAACATCCATAACTTATAAGGATCCAAGAAGTCAATGCATCCTAAGAAGAAAGCCTAGAAATAGAAAGGCATTTTTAGCTCAGCACAGCGCCATGCAAAATTAGTTCCCGAAATGGGTCAAAAAGGAAACCAAGTACATCTGCAAATATATTACTCTTACCATTCCAGAATACCGAAGTTTTTAATTGAACTTCTTTCTGTTTTAGTCACAGGAAAATGCAGGGGAGGCAAAATTGCTGGGCAACAGATCCCTGGAATGTTCTATGGAACTCTCTCCTTTTTATACAATACTCATTTGCAGCAAAACACTCACATTCTTAAAATTGCTTCTCTAAGAGAAACAGATTTCATGCATATGAATTACGGGTTGTAAATAGTTTTAGCTGTCAAAATTAACAGGGAAGCAATCTCAACTCATATTAGCTTGATTAGACTTTATTGTAGCTATCTGTCAGTCCACAAACATCCGTCGGTGCCTACCCTGTGCCCAGCACTGTCAAGCACTAGGGATGGTGACGAGTAAGACCACTGATTCCTGTCATGAGAGTTCAGAAATAGTAATGAGAGTTGTCAGACCTCTTCCTCCTTTACGTTACCTAACATCTCAAATTGGTAATGTTTCACATCTCTAGAGAGATGGGAATTAAAATATATCCACCCCATTTTGTAAATGGGATAGCTGAGACTGAGAAGGTTAAATGACGTTTCCTGAGCCATGGAAAGAGCGGCAGGTCTGAACAAACTCCCGACTCTCACATTTGACCCACTTTGTATTTCCAGTGTCTTCTGCATAGTCTCTATTTTCAGCTTTGTTCTAGTCTACAAAAATATTTGAACTTTGTAGGCACTGACTGTGTTCTATAATCTGGGTTACTGTTTCAACGGATAAGACCTAAAAGAGGCATCACAGTATTTTCTAACAGACGCTGGCTTAAGTAAAAACTCTTATTTCCAAGGAAGCGAAAATAACCCTGTAGGAAACAATTTTTCTTAGATAAAAAATACTGGTACTTCACCATGTCCAGAGCAGCATTATTCACAATAGCCAAAAGGTGGAAGCAACCCAAATGTTCCCTGACAGATGAACAGATAAACAAAATGTGGTGTAGACATACAATGGAATATTATTTAGACTTTAGAAGGAAGGCATTTCTGATACATGATACAACATGGATGAACCTTGAGGACATCATGCTTGGTGAAAGAAGCCAGTCACAAAAGGAAAAACACTTTATGATTCCCCTTACATGAGGAATCCAGAGTAGTCAAATTCAGAAAGCAGAATGGTGGTTGCCAGGGGCTGGGGAACAGAGAAACGGGAAGTTGTTGGTTAAAGGTTGTGGAGTTTCATTTTGCAGGATGAAAACGTTCTTGATTTTGGCTGCTCAGCACCGTGAGTACACTTAACACCACTGAGCTGCATACTTCAAAATGGTTAAGATGGCGAATATTATGTTCTGTGTATTTTACCACTATTTTTAAAAAGTAAAAACAAAAATGACACTGGTACTTACCTCATTCTGATAAAGTTTTAATTGTTTAAAAAATTTCCTTACGGCTTCAGTAATTGACAGGTACAGGCTCTCTTGGCACTATTAAGGGAAATCAAAGAATTTTCTGTGATGTTTTTGTCAATCAGCAAGAATTTTTTTTAAATAATGTTTTTTAATGCCATAATCCATAGGTTTTGAATTGTTTTTGAAATTTGCTATACTGTGTTCTAAAAATTACACTGAGGCAATTAGGTAGACGATGTCTTCCTGTCAGGTAGGTGCTAACACTGCTATATTCTCGTTTTCATCTTTCTCTTAAGTACCCAGAAGCAGAATAAACTCACATCGCCTGATGATCTAATGTGTTTACACATTTGAAACCAGAACATACATGCCTGGGAGCAAGACCTCTAGACGCATTAGCAATCTGCACTTGTATTCAATTTCCAGATTTTTAAATATCTGTAGTTTTATCTACCATCAAAACTCCTTTTTTTCACTAAAGGTTCATAGGACATTCAGTATGAAGTACTAAAAACCACAGGGTCCAAAATAGGGTAGCAGATAAATGCCAGGTGGATTACTGAGGAATGACAGATGGCATTCTTCCTGTTCCTTACTGACTGTTGCGCAAAAGGAACTGGACCCTTGGCTGGAGGAGATGAGCTTCTGCCCCTTAATCCTCTCTGCTCTCTTTCTCAGTCTTCAGTCACATGTTTGGAGAAGCTGGGGTTTTTCCCCATAGAGTCTGCATAGTTAACCTAATGCAATTAATTAGTAGATGATCTAAACAAATACTAAAAAGTTCAGGGTAGAAATCCATTTATTAGCTTAAAAATGTTCATTAATATATGTATTTTGTAATTTACAAACCCATTTAATCTTACAGCATATGAAGAAATTAAAAATTGATTGGAGAATTGCAAGATACTGCATCTGTAATGACCATCTGAAAAGAGCCAAAGAATCATTTTTGATTTTCCAAAATCATATTCTTTCATGATACAAATTATTGGAGGGGCAAAAGGATGGCTTAACAAGTGTCTAAAGACTCACTGAGTGACAGGTGTCCCTCCTCGCTACACCCAAAGCACCTCTTGTGCACATCTTAAACATCTCGCAGTTCTAAAACCCTGAACTGATTTGCCCTCTCCTCACATCAGCTTCTTCTTCCCATAAAATTCCTCCAGGGAAAGAACTTTGACTTACCAGGCTTTGCAACCCACTGCCTTTCCCCCACCCCACGCCCAGCACGAGGCCTAGCATATAGTAGACACTCTTTAAATGTCTGTTGAATGAATGAAAGAAACTAACTTTAATTTTGATGTGACAACATATATCAGTTACCATATATGGGACAAAATTATTTCAAGATGACAAAAGAAACGAGACACAGTCAAACATTTTCCACTTATAGAACTTTTCCTGATTTAAATAGTATGCAATTTATATTTCTAATAAAATGCCTTTAGTGTTGAAGTTGGTAACTATGTCATCTAAGAATGAAAAATGCGAAGTGTCATTGCTGCTTTTTGAAAGAAGGCCCCCGGGGATTAGTTATCTTATACACTGGGGGACAGAAATAGGGGAATTTAGAACCAATATATCTGAAATTAAACTTCAGTTTCTCCAACTTATTTCAAAACTATTTGAAAAAGGGTACTGCAGATTTCTCCATAAACCAGCTGAGCAATTTCTCATCTGCAGCAACATAGGATAAAATGCAGAATTTATTTCAAAGGCAGAACACAAAAACACAGGCTCAAATTGCAGCTGACCTTGATGAGTTAAGAGAACGCTGGAAATCAGTTGCTGAAATTTAGTTATTTCTATATATCCTCCCCCCAACCTCCAATTTACACCATATTGAAATAAAGAAGCTTTGGGGGGAAAACCTCAATTGCCATGGAAATATTTATCTCTAACCTAGTTTGTACCCACTTAATGTTTCCCCATCAGTGCAGTAGAGTAAAATTCAGTCTGTGGTTAATATAAATGCTTTCTAAAAATATAAGTAAATACTATTAATTATTTCTGTTTAAGTTAAAATAATGAAATATATGTCAAGCAAGGCAAAGACAAAATATTCTTTCTAGAACTTAATTTCTGGAATCTAGCTGTTTTTACACAGTTTTAACTAACATGAACATATAAAAAATTGTGGAATGAGTAAATTATATTTAAAAAAATAAAACCACCGAATCACTACCCTACACTTTCAAAAAAGTCCAAGAAGGAGCGTAAAACACACATCCTCACTGCAAAAAAAATTTTAACACGAGAACATTCTGCTATTTCCTTACCTTGAGTGCAGAAGACTGCAGTGGGACCAGACGATTTATTTACTTGCAGCTTGGTTATCATAAAACGGGAGGGGCGTCTCGCTTGCTCGTTTTTTGTTTTTTCCTAACCCATCAGAGTGCATCCACCCAACATGATTCGCTGAACTGATAACCTGGGCAAACACTGCCCGCAGACGGAGCCTGAAGCAGGGGACAGCCCCGGGTGCGTGCTCCTCCCTTTCGGTGACGCTCCACTTCCCGTCAGACTAAGAGGCTGTTCCCAAGAAGCTCGATTCTGTAGTTTCTAGCCCACCTCCAAAAGCCAGTCCTCCCCTTCCCCATTTCTCTCCTGAGGTGACAACTTTTAATCATTCAAGTGATGGACCATCGAACCTTACCCAGACGATTTCCCGGAGAAGCGCCCGAAGATGAGTCCCAGCGACCGCGGGCGCCCAGGACAGGCCCGCCAGGCTCGCCTCCCTGCGCTGCGCACGCCCTCGCGTCCCACCGCGGAGCCAGTTGTCCCCTCACTTCCCTGAAATGGGCAGCGGGGTTCTGACGAGAATTGGAGCCGCGGCCGCGGCCTCCGGGGCGACCTGGAAGTGAAGGGGGAGCGTTCGAACCTGAGCTGTGGGTTAGCAACGGATTGAGATTGTCGTGGAGGCACTGCCCTACCCAAACCTCAATTCGCCAGTCTCGTAGGAGCTGCTTTTAAAGGGCTGTTTTAAATACACTGAACATTTTTTCGAAAGACATTTACTGATTGTCTCCCGCGTGGCAGTACGGAAAGGTCAGGGGGCGGGGCGGGGCGGATCACTAGGATTTGGGTTCCCATCGAGTTCACCCAGCAAAACCATCATTCGCGCTTCCTGCCGAGTGGCGGCAAGAGATCGCGTTGCCGGCTGGATTCTTTAAACTACCTTCCTAGTGCACCGAGATTTAAGGCTTACAGGGGAAATGGCGAAAGGGCAGGCGCTGGACGCCGGCGCATCCGGAAACATCAGTGGTAGGCGGTGGGGGTGGGCGTAAGCGGGCTCTCAACCTCCCATCCAGCCCAGTCTGAGGCTAGCAACCTCGGAATTTTCTTCCTGAGTGCAAGTGGCGGGACTCCACTCCTGGGCGGCCACCTAGTTGTCACCACCCTCTTTTGCCCACAACAAATCGCGCGCAACTTCGCCCGGGCCGTAAGCCCCGCCCCCGCTGCGCAAGCCCCGCCCCGGCCCCGCCTTCCCCCGTTCCCGTCCCAGGACGCGTTGCGCGGCCCGGGCCGGAAGTCGGCGGGGTCCCGGGTGTGTGTCTGAGTCTGTCTGTGTCTCCAGGCGGCGCGCGGCCCGGGACGAGCGCTGGGGATTCCCATCTGAGGCGTCACCGCTGTCACTGCCATCACCCACGGAGCCACTTCTAGACGGGAGTAGACCCGGCCCTTCGCCGGGCAGAGAAGATGTTGCCCCTGTCCATCAAGGACGATGAATACAAACCACCCAAGTTCAATCTTTTCGGCAAGATCTCAGGCTGGTTTAGGTGCGGGCTGCTGTGTTTGCGGGAAGGGGGAGTCCGGCAGAAGGGGAGAAGGCCCAGACCTAAGAATGACCCGAGGTCCAGGGAGGGAGCGTCAGGGACACCCTCCTCGTTCGTTGTGAGGAAAGGAGCGTGTGGACTGGGAGGGTCTTGAAAGGGGAATCCAGCCTCCGGGTCCCGGCACCCCTTTGACTTTCCCCGGCTCTTCTCCACTTGTGTCGTGCCCAGGTCTATCCTGTCCGACAAGACGTCTCGGAACCTGTTTTTCTTCCTGTGCCTGAACCTCTCTTTCGCTTTTGTTGAACTACTCTACGGCATCTGGAGCAACTGGTAACCAAAGGGGAAAAGGGTTGGGGCGGAAGCAGGGGGTGGGGGAGACGAAGCACTGTTTGCTTAGTGCCACGTAGCTCCTCACCAGGAGGTGCAGGTCTTGCCTTTGCCACCACCTCTGCTGCTGAGTTGTCTTCTCGCATCCACACCAGCCCGGCATGGTTACATTTCTTAAGATCCGGGACCATCAAGTGCAGCAGTTAAGATTTGAGTCCCGCCTCCTCCTCCTCCCACCGCCCACTCCGTCAAACCACAGTGACAAGTCCCCTCCTCATTCTGACAGATGGAAAGAGTCTTTTGTCTCTAACTACACACCTTAGCTTTGACCACTTTCTTGGAATCGGAAGAAACCCGTTTCCTGCCTCTCTGGGGGGAGTGGCATTTAGATTTCATCCTTAAAATTCTGAGAGGGCATGTCTGATATGTCCGCTTAGTTTATTATTAAGTCTTGAAATGAGGAAGAGGTTTTAACGGAGATATCTGGATAAATATGTTTCATTCTCTTCTCGTAATTTTATGCTGAAACTGTCTCATGATTTTCGTCTGGTCTTGACTGCAGTAGGAAATCCCATATAATTTTCTAAAAGCATTACATATCTTGAGTTGGTGGTTTTGGTGTCATCTTTGGTTATTTTTGGTTTTGACTGCTTTGGGAAGAGGTATATCCAGTGTAACTCTGGAAATGTAGTACTATTACCTAGGTATTTCCTGTTGAGTAACTTAAGGTCTTGTAAAACAGTTCAGCTAACAATAAGATCATCACACTTGTAGGTGTACTGATTTCCTCTTTAAATATCACACTCAGCTGAGAATCTGATAAAATTCTAATTAAGAAGACTTCATCTGGGTCCTTTAAAGTCCATTTTCAGAGAGAATTGCTTATCTTGATCTTTATTGAGACTGAACAATGACATTAGGTGATACCACCAGTTTTTGTGACATGAATACTTTCATATGAAAAGGTAGACTTTTCAATTCAAATAATTCAGTTTCATAAAAAATACTGAAAGAGAATGAAGGTTATTGGTTTAGTCACCACTTGAGTGTAAAAGGCATATTGAAGCATAATAAAATCTCAGTATATGTAGTAACCATTTTTAATACTCTAGGAATCAGATATATGTGTCCTGTAATATTAATACCCTTCAATATAGTGTACATGTTAAAAGCACTGTATTGCCTTAACTTGTATTGAAATAATCATACTTTATTATAAATATACAATATTTATAATGTATTTTGTCCCTCCTAAATTATGCCATATTGTGGCATATGTGCTAACTGTATCAAGACTGTATCTTGCTTTGCCTATGTACAGCTTTACTACAGTTATTTTATATTATAATACATTATATGTCAGTTGCATTGCATAAATTGCCTTCCATAGAATGAATTATGATGTGGAATGTCTTGTTCAAGGGATTCATGTTTGAAGTGCTTAAACCATCTCTTTATGGAAAGTTATGTTTAGTAGTTCTTTTCATCTGCAGAGATCTATTGAGGAAATTACTAAAACCATTGTTTTTCAAGCCATTTGTCAATATTCATCAGTATATAAGGAAAACATTAGTAATGCATGACTTGTTCTGCCCTCGGGTGGCTGACTCTGACTTTTGGCTGCTTCTCCAGTTCACTCTCTTTCATTATGTTGTATTTTACAGATTTACAGTCTAGCTTTGATCTACTGTCTGTCATAACCTAGGTTAATTAGCAGGTATTCATTATAATGTTACCAGGTCCACAATCACTTTTTCCCCAATATTAATTTTTATCAGTTGATTGAGAGTAAAAATATGTTCCTATTGAAGCCTTGGCAGACTTAGAAATTGCTTGAGCCTTTCCATAATCTGGCTTTTTGTCTTATTTAGACACTACAGATTTTGGTGGTGATCAACAGTTTCCTTATAAGACTAGATTATCTCTGTTCCTGAAGGTTCAATTAGATTATAAGTTTCTTGAGTAAATTTCTTATCAAAAAAAATTTCTTACCAAAAAAAATTTTTTTTGGTCATTGTCATTTCTATGTTCCTTTTCATTCTGTAAAAATTAAGTTTCAAGATGTTATGAAGTGTCAAGAATCTTTTGCCATTATGGGATTAAAGGATAGGTTAAAACATACTCTCTCTTCACAAGTAAGAGTTCATAGAAACAGTTGATCTACTTGGAAAAAAATGTTAAATAGTTTTGGTTTTTGTTCAGCACCTTCATTTTAAATAAGAATTATAGTTGATGTATATTTTTAATGGTGAAAATGTACTTTCAATGGAAGAATAACAAAGCTCTTTGTCTATTACTCCCCCATTAAATATCAAGTGCCTTTTACCTTTTACTGGAGTGTTAACTTTTTTAAAGTGGGATCTTTTCTATGTTATTCAGGCACCTTAGTAAATGGCACATAGTATGCTTGATACATGTTTGCTGAATGAAAGAGTGAAGGAATAATGAATATAGGGAGTTAATTTACCTGCAGTAACCATGCTAACTACCCCTGTTGAGTCTGGGAGCAGTGGGGGTGAAGCATTAAATTCCTCCTTTCTCTTATTCTTAGAAGTTAGTAGGAAAATAGTAGAAATACCATTTGTGATATTTCCTTCTAGAGTTCTTTGCCTTCTAGCATTATATTTTCATTTACTTATTTATGTTGAGTAACTAATCACAAAGTAATATAATATGTGTAATAATATGGTTTTGTGCCATCTAGGATTAAGTTCTTTTTCCAGTTATAGAAAAAAGCCAAATTAGTGATTGCTTGAACAAGATAAAACTTGGTTTCAAAGAAGGCTATTAGAGTTTCAGACATCCCTGGCAGCAGAATGTCTAGAATGGAGAGAAAAAGAGGTAAAAAGTGTGTCCAGTGTCTTTTAAGGAGATTTATCTGGATGCTAACACACAGGTTTCACTTAACCTTTCACTGAGGTTTCAGTGGCTGAAGTTGTATCACATGGTCATGCTTAGTTACAAATGTCATCTTTGTTCCAGTCAACCAGGTATTTTGAAGGTCAAGGATTTTTCACTAGGCTCAGGAAATGGGACTAGAGAGACAGAGAAGCCAATCTGACCTCTTCTACAGGTGGAAAAGTGTAGAAGACCCAAGAGTTTTTACTTTCCAGAGTAGAAGAGCCCAGAAGCACCTGTTACCCAAATTTTCCCAGCATACAATGTTTTTTTCCCTAGTATTTTAATAAAGCTTGCTTTTATTTTGTTTTATGCTCTTCTATTTTATCTTTATTTCATGGTTAAAAGATTTAATTTCAGTGATTTTCTACCAAAGCTGTTACAACCATTTTCCCCTTAGACATAGGGGAAACTCATCTAACTCTGTATTAGCAAAGTAAGCATTTGTTCAAGATGTTCTAGGCCATACCAGTTACTGGTATGGTCCTACTTCTGTATAATATGTCATAGGATATGTTTGTCAAGTAATTCCTTGGTAAAGAAAAATGCTTCCATTAGTCAGATACTTTTCTATAGAATTAAAAGTGTTAAATATCTTAGACTTTTGTTGACTTTTCCCTTATCAAAAGACATTACTTACAGATTATGGTGATGACTTTTGCTTTCCTATTCATTTATTTTAATGGAGGTACTGGGGATTGAACCCAGGACCTCATGCATGCTAAGTACAGTGGTCTACCACTGAGCTATACCCTCCTCCCCTGAGAATTTTTTTTTAAAGTAGAGGATTGTATAATGGAATGCAGTGGAGTTGTGGGTTTTTCACTGTAACTCTCATTATACAAACAACAGCTTATACAAATAACAGGATTCTAAGGATTTTCCAGTTTCTTGCTAATTAATTGATATAATGTAGTTTCTTCCATAACTACTTCAGTATGAGTCCCTAAAAGGTAAGAGCCTCCCCTTTTCAACATGATCTGATGCCATTCTTGCCTGTAAAAATTAATAATTTATTAATATCAAATATCCAGTGAGTGGGTGTTCAGATGTCCCTTATTGTCTCATAAATTCTTCTAAAAGTTGGTTTTATAAATCAAAATCCAAACAAGATCTGTAGTGTTTGGTTGATAATGTCTCTTAAATCTCAATTTATAGGTTCTTTCTCCTTTTCCTTGTTTTTGCTTTCAATAGACCTTACATAAAATCCCTTTCAGAAGTTTCTTTTGCCAGATGTTCTGTTAACATTTATTATATTTTGCTTCATTGATCAGGTTTCTTTTTTATATCTAAGAAGTTTTCTGTATTAAAATATCTTCAGAAAGTGGTCACTGAAAAAAAGTTTAAAAATACACTTTAATATTTAGTGTTTAAAGATAGGACCCTAAAACAAGTATGCTGCTTTTGGCAACTAACTTTGCATTATCAAGTTACACTTGGTGTGTAAATCACATAACCTTAAATATTCTGTTATCTTTATTTTCTAAGGAAGTTTATGCCATGTAGTTTAAATGGTAATTTATAATCAGAAACATTTGCTGATATTGAAGATGAGCAGTAAAATTGAACACTCTCCTGATGTATGTTAGGTGAGCAGAGAACTAGAAGTGGGCTTTTTCACGAGTTTGCCTACATAGTTGCAACGAATAATTTTCAAATCATGATACCAGGTTTAAGTGAAAAGGTCTTGTATCACAGTGCTACTTAAATTAAAATCTCATTTTGATGAGGATTAACATTACTGTGCTTTATCTAAACCTTTTTAAAGGGAACTTGGTTGCTGTGATACACAGAAGAGGTTTACCATTTTTTTTTCACTATTAAGGCAGTGTTTTGTGTCTGTTGGATGTGTATAAAATAAATCTGTGGTAACAAAATTGTGGGTATTACCTTGCTAGGGCTGCTCTGACAAAGTATCACAAACTGGTGATTTAAACAACAGAAATGTGTTGTCTTGTAGCTCTGGAGGCCAAAAGTCTGAGATGAAGGTGTTGGCAGGGTTGGTTCTTCCTGAGATCTGTGAGGTCGGTTGCTTTGCTGGCAGTCTTTCGTGTTCCTTGGCTTGTAGAAGCATCACCTGAGTTCTGTCCTCTCTTCACTTGGTGGTCTCCCTGTGTAAGTCTGACTGCCTCCAAACTTCCCCGTTCTGCAAGAACAGCAGGCATACTGGATTTGGGCCCATCTAAATGATTCAGTCTCAACAAATTACATCTGCAGTGACCCTACTTCCAAATAAGGTCACATTCGGAGGTACTGGAGATTAGAACTTCAACCTACAAATTTTGGGGAGGACACAATTCAACCCATAACAGGTTTTACTAAATATATGTGTAGATCAGAAAATCGATATATTTTAAAATTTATATTCATTTAGCATGGATACCTTGCCTTCTTCAACAACTAATTTACCTTTATTTAAAATAAAAGTCATACACAATAAAACTTTCAAATTGAGAAATAAAAATGTTAACAACCATATAGAGAGAGGAAAAAATAAACCTATTAAATACATAGACTAATGTCATTACCAAATTTGACTTTTAAATTTAGTTATAAAATTTCATGAACTCAAGGCAGAATGGTTAAAAATTCTCATTGTCAGGTTTTACTACAACAACAAAATTATATCAGTTTATCAAAATAGAAAGATTGTTTTCTGAAACTAAATTTTAGAAATGACTTACCACATTAGTCCTTTATCAGACTTCACTGTCACAGAACTAGTAGACGGTAGACCTGGGATTTGACCCCAGATACTCTGACTTCAGAAGCAGTGCTTTTAGCCATTTTGATGCTTCTTGTTTTTAAAGATCGAGCTGCTGATATGCATGCTTTGACCTGTCTTAAAGTTCACTGACTTCTTTCCTCAGCTGTGTCCAGTCCTCTGATAAGCCAACTGGAAGAATTCTTCATCTTTGATACCTTATTTTTTGTTTTTAGCATTTCTACTTAATCTTTGTTAAAAAATACATACTTCCCATTTCTCTGCTGAAATTTCTCCTTGATTCATGCATTTCCCCCCAGCTTTTCCATAGATCCTTTAACATATTGATTATAATTATGATAGTTCCAATATCTGGGCCAATATCTTGATCTGGTTCTGTTGACTGCTTTATCTCTTCACAGTGAGTTATTTTTCTTGCTCTTTTTTGTGTTTCTTGAAATTTTTGATCAAAGGCTGGACATTGTGAGTAAAGAATGGTAAATATTGAGGTAATGGTATTTATGACTAGATGCAGGTATGCGTCTTCTGTCAGGCCATTTGTTGGTTAGGCCTTTTGCTTCCAGTATTCTTCATGTGTGTGTGTGTCACGGAAGCTCTCTCTTCTTGCTCATGACAGCCTCCCCTGCCAAGCTGTAGATGGCTGTTGATTGTGTGAGGTTGGTGATGAGGGCAGAGGGGCATTCATTAACTTGACCAAGCCTTAGTCTTAGGCAGGCCCTGTGAGCCTGGGCCTCAGGGGTTGGTTTTTTCCCAACATTTTTACCCACCCTTCCAGGACAACCGAAGTCTATCACATATATGTGGATGGTCTTGGGTGAGAGTGAGTTTCCTGCTCCTTCTTCAGTAATAGCAGAACATCTGCCTTGTGTTGGTGCAGGATCCTGTGCCCAATAGGATTTCCTGCACACCCTCCTTTAGTGGCTTTTTTTTAGCATGTGTAATATGACTCTTTAACATCACAAATAATGTATTTCTTTGTATATCTTGTAAAAACTTTGTAGTGACACACTTCCACTTCCTTCTGTCCTGTGCGCTATTCTTGTCATACATTTCACTTTATATGAGAGGTTAGCATACTTTTTCTGTTGACAGCAGATAGAAAATATTTTAGGCTTTAATGGTCAAAAAGTCTCTGTCACAGTTTCTCCATTCAACTATTGTAGCACAGAAGCAGCCATAGACAATATGTTAACATATGAGCACACTGTGTTTCAATAGAGCTTTATTTACAAAAGTGGATGGTGGTCCTGATTTGGCCTGTGGGCCATAGCTTGCTGACCTCTGCCCTAGAAAGTCAGATATCTTTTAAAAAATATTTTTATTAATATACATATGAGATATAATTCATATACCTTAAAATTCACTGATTTATGGTATACAGTTGAATGGCTTTTAGTATATTCATAGAGTTGTAAAACCATCACAACAACCCATTTTAGAGCATTTTTATTACCCCAAAAAGAAACTTTGCACTGCTAGCCATCACCCTCTAATTCCCTCAACTGATCTGCCCTAATTCAATCACTAATCTTTATGTATGTGCCTATTCTGAACATTTCATATAAATGAAATCATTTGCATATAATCCTTTATAACTGGCTTATTTCCCTTAGCATAATGGTTTCAAGGGTCATCCATGTTCTGCATGTTTCAGTATTTAATTTAGTTTTGTTGCCAAATAATATTTCAGCAGCGTGCGAAGGTTCCCGTTTCTCTATCAACACTTTGTTGGTCTTTTTGATTATAGCCATCCCAGTGGGTGTGAAGTTGTTTCTCACTGTCGTTTTTATTTGCATTTCCCTGCATTGTAATTAGTGATGTTGAGTATCTCTTCATGCGCTCATTGGCCATTTGTGTCTTCTTTGGAGAAATGTCTATTTAGATCCTTTGTTCACTTAAAAAATTGGGTAATTTCTCTTTTTGAAGAGTTTTAAGAATCTTCATATATTCTGGATGTAAGTCCCTGGTTAGATATATGATTGGCGGATATTTTCTCCCACCTGTGCATTATCTTTTTACTTTCTTGATGTTGTACTTTGAAGCACAGAAGTTTTAAAATTTCAGTGATGTCTGTTACTCTTTTCTTTTGTTGCTTGTGCTTTTGCTGTCATATATAAGAACCATTGCCTAATCCAAGACTGTGAATATTTTAGCTTTCATGTTTAGGTCTTTGATCCATTTTTAGGTTAATTTTTGTGTGTGGTATGAAGCAAGGGTCAAAAATCATTTTTTTTGCATATGGATATCCATCTGTATCAGCACCATTTGTTGCAAACACTGTTCTTTCTACCACTGAACTATCTTGACATTCTCGCCAACAAACAGTTGACAATAAATGTGAGAATTTATTTGTGAACTCTAAGTTCTGTTCTGTTGACCTGTATGTTTATTCTTACGTCAGTACCAACATTGTTTTGATTACTATAGCTTTGTAATAAGTTTCAAAATTGGGAAATGTGAGTCCTCTAACTTTGCTTTTCTTTTTAATATTGTTTTGGCTATTCTAGATCCCTTGCTTTTTCATATGAATTTTAAGAGCAGCTTATTAATTTCTCCAAAGAGGTTAGCTGGGATTTTGATAGGGAGTGAGTTGAATCTGCAGATCAGTGAGGGAAATATTGCCATCTTAACAGTATTGTCTTCTGATCCATAAACATGGATATCTTTCCATTTATTTAGGTCGTCTTTAATTTTTTTCAACAATATTTTGTAGTTTCCAGAGTATAGCTTTTGTACTTTTTTTGTTCAATTTATTCCTAAGTATTGTATTTTTTGATGCTATTGTAAATGAAAATTTTTTAAATTTCATTTTTGTTCACCACTACATTATATAGAATATAATTCATCTTGCATCCTGTAACCTTGCCAAGCTCATTTAGTTCTTAATAATTTTAGTAGCGTCCTTAAGATTTTGTATATCCAAGATCATACCATTTGCAAATAGAGATAATTTTACTCCTTCCCTTCCTGTCGGGGGACGTTTTATTTCATCTCCTGCCTAATTGCCCTTGTTACATCCTCCAGTACAATGTAAAATAGAAGTGCTGAGTGGACAATTTTATCTTGTACCTGATCTTAGCGGAAAGCATTCAGTCTTTGGCCATTAATGATGCTGATGTTAGCTGTGGGTTTTTTGTAGGTGCTGTTTATTTGTTCAGGAAGTTCCCTCTACTACAGGTTATTGAGTGTTTTTATCATAGAAGTGTCAGATTTTGTCAAATGCTTTTCTGCGTCTGTTAAGATATCTTGCGGTTTTTGTCCTTTATTCCATTGACATGATGTATTATATTGGTTGATTTTCATATAGTAGACCAACCTTGCCTTGTTGGGAATTACTAATTTAATCTGTTTACTTAAGAATCTTTTTAGATTTTCTTTTGACTCAGTTTTGGTAGATTGTTTCTAGGAATCTGTCTGATTCATCTGAGTTATCTAATTTGTTGGTTTATATTTAGTTGTTACAATCCTTCTTATTTCTGTAAAGTTAGTAGTATTGTCTTACTTTCATTGCTGACTTTAGTAATTTGAGTTCTTTCTCTTTTGTCTTGGTCAGTTTAGTTAAAGTTTGTGAATTTTGATGCTACTTCTAAAGAACCAACTTTTGGCTTGTTGGTTTTTCCTCCTTTTTTCTATTCTCAATGATCTTTTAAAGGTATTAAAAGTTAAAAAAAATATTTTAAATATTTTCCTACATACTTACCATTTTCATCTTCATTTCTTTGTACAGATCTAAGTTTCCATCTGGTATTGTATTTGTACTTGAAGAACTTCTAATTCTTTTAATTCAGATCTGCTGGCAATGAATTCTCTGTTTTCGTTGTCTGAAAAAGTCTATTTTTGCCTTCATTTTTGGAAGATATTTTTCTAGATATAGAATTGTCAGTTGACACTTTTTTTTCCTTTCAATACTTTAAAGACATTGCTTCATTGCATTCTGTCTTGGGTCGTTTCTGGTGCAAAATATGTTTGATAGCATATTTTATCTTTATCGTTTTTATGTCATAGCTATCTTTATCTTTATCATAGATATCTTTGTTTTTCCATATTTGATTTTTTTAACTGTCTTTAAGACTCTCTCTTTCTGTTTGGTGTTCAGCAGTTTGTGAGGTAGGTAGGATTTTTCTCCTGCTTGGACTTCATTGAGCTTCTTGGATATGTGATTTTTTTTTTTTTTTTTTTTTTTTGGAAAACTCCAAGCATTTTCTCTTTAAATAATTTTTCCTCACTATTCTTTCTTCTCCATTATTGAAAATTTAAATATATCTACTTTAGTCTGTCTGATGCTCTGAAAGGTTTTGAATGCCCTGTTCTGTTTGTTGGGTTATTTTTCCCCCATTTCATTTCTTCTTTGTGTTTTACTTTGTATAATTTCTTTTGACCTGGTTCTTTCTGTGTCGTTTCTGCTCAGAATCCCATGTATGTTATTCTTTTATCTTCAATGTTGTAATTTTTTTAAGTTTTTATCATTTCCATTTGATTATTTTATAGTTTCTATCTCTGTGGAAAGTCCCCATTTGTTCATTAATTTTCTCCAGCTTTGTACCACATCTTTTAACGTATCAATCATATTTGTCTTAAAGTCCCTGTAACAGTCTAACCTCTAGGCCTCTTCTGCTTCTGATTCTGTTGACTATTTTAGCTCTTGACGATGGGTCTTGCTGTGTTTTTCCTTCATCTTGTTATGTGCCTTATAAATGTTTATTCAGTGCTGAATATTATATTTAAAAGAGTAATAGAGTCTAATGTTAACAGTATTTATGCCCAGAAATGTGAACACTTTATTTTTATTTTTTTTATTTATTATTATTATTATTATTATTATTATTATTATTATTATTATTATTATTATTATTATTATTATTATTTGGTCAGGTCAGAGGGTTTCAAACCTACCTACCTGGTGAATAGTTGAGCTAGGTTTTTTGTGTTTTGGTATTGCTAGTTAATTCCGAGAAGCCACAGACTTCAAGTGTTTCCAGTGGCTTTTACCACCTTGTGCTTCGGGTGTGAGATTTGGAGTACGGGAGGGTTTTTTCAGTGTTCCTTCTCTCTCAGCTTTCAGCAAGCCCTGCGTACCTGCACCACCAGGGAGCCTGCTCTTGCTCAGCTCTCACTGGTAGATTGTTGTCTTTTACTTTAATCAAGGTTTTGGTTAGGGGGTTAGGGGTTGGGTATTTGGTTCTCCTGTTGCAGCCTCAGTATCAGGCAGACCCTTTATACCTGAGGGTCAGAGTAGGGGTTGTCAATGTCCCTGCCCCTTTTCCCACCTCTCGCTCCAGCCTGAGAAGGAGAGAAGGAGCAAGAGTCCTGCTCCTCTTCCAACAGGAGACCTTTGCTTTGTATCAGTGTAAGATCCTGGGCCCAAGCTGGCTTCAGCCTTGCCCCCAGTAGCAGATGGCTGTTTTTTCTGTCTCTTTCAGTGGCTACTGACCTTTCCTAGTCACCAGAGGGTGGGCAGATTCCTACCCCTCACCCAGCAGCATATGGCTTCGTTTCTACCCCTCTTGCAGTTGCAGTTGGCTTTTCCGTGGGCAAGGGGTGTGAGTGTTTCTCCTTAGATGCTTGAAAATGATCCTTAGTATCTTTCTGTATATCATGTTTAGATGTTGTCTTTTTAGAAGATTAGTTCCTGATGAGTAGAGGCTGAATCTTTTAGATTTTTAGAGAAGGATGACCACTATTTGGTTATTATTATAATATGCCATTGTGTTTATTCTTTTCCAGCTTAGGTTTGATTTCCGACTCCTTTCACATGTTTTTCGATAGCACTGCCATTTTGGCTGGATTGGCAGCGTCTGTTATTTCAAAATGGAGAGATAATGATGCTTTCTCTTATGGGTAAGACTTTTTAAAAATGTTTTAATTAACGTATGAGAAGTACAGAAAAAAAACATAATTCTCAAACTTGATGAATTTCCACAATTGAATACACTAGTATGATTTGAACCCTTGAAACATCCCACCTTTTTTTTTTTTTGCATCTAAGTTCTTTGCATCTTGATTTTACCAAAACTTTTTAGGTGAGATTATTACTAGAAAGGGGAATTTCTCAACTTTTAATGTTTTGTTTTGTTTTTTGGAGAGGAGGAAAAAGAAAAAGTTTTAGTATGTGAAAATGGTCATGTTTCTTTTTCTTTTTTGGGTGATATATTGCTGTTAATTTACTTAAAATCATTATTTATATTACTTATATTTTATATTACTTATTCCCTTCAGCTCTGCTTTTATGTAATATATTTCTCATACTCTTGCTAAATTTGGATAATTAACCCAATATTTGCAGAGTGTTCTTATGCTGAAGGGACTTTATTTAGAACAACTGGCCTCAAGTCTTTGCCTAGTACCCTTAGACGCAGGGCTTGCCTTTTGCCATCTCCAGTTGTGGGGAATAGTGGGGTTTCCATTGTTTGATTTACACTGCCCGAGTGTTTTCCGTTTTTGAGCTCATAGAATATTTTACAATGTCGCTGTAATTATGTGTAAGCAATGCTCAGAACTAATATCTTCTTTCTCTCTCTCTCTCACCCGCTTTCTCTTTCCTGCTCCCCACTCTCACCTGCTTACTTGTTGTCACTTGTCCTCTGTCTTTGCCCCTCCCTCTCCCCTGTGAGAGCTCGCCTGCATTCTCTCCTTTTTCTGCTCTTTCCCGTTTCACTCCATCTCTTGTCCCCATCCTCGTGCACCTCCTCTCCCTTTCCTCCCTCCTGAACTCCCTTCCCTCTTTCTTGTTCTTTCTCTCTAGTTACTTGGGTCTGCGCTCATGACCTTTTTTCTCTCTCTCCCTTCTCCTCCCCCATCCTCTCTTTCTTCCTCCCTCACATCTTTTCTCTTATTCTTCCCTTTTTCCTGCTCTCCCCCTCTATGCTGTGCCACTGTGTCTCTCAGGCTCTTTCTCGCCTTTCCGTCCCAACCTCTTCAGCTGTAGTGTTTTCTCTCCCTTTCCCAGGTGCTCTTTCCTTCTTTCACTGGTTCTCCTTCCCTGAGCGCCCCCTTTCCCGTGCAGGTTCCCTCATTCTCTCCCTCTCCTGTTCACATCCGCCCTTTTACAGGCGCTGTTTCTTGCACCCCTGGTTCTCTCTTCTACCTGTGCTGCCCCACTTCCACTTTCTTTCCAGCTTTGCTTTTGACCTTGAGCACACACTCTGCTTCTTCCACATGCTCTTGTTCTCGTCTGATGTTTTTCAAGGGCCCACTATGAATTGAATACTTTGCTACTTCTAATGATATAAAAAGGAGTAAGTTAGGGTTTCTGCCTTAGAGGAGCTTGTGGTCAGATGGGGAAGCAGTTCTGCAAAAATACCATGATAACTATACATTGATTGTGACAAGTGCTGAAAGAGAGAGAGATGAAATTCTGTGACAGAACTTGCTGTTTGGGGTATAACCAGAGTGATATGGTTACTTGTAAAATTATAAAAAGTGAAACAAAGATACTAATTATATTATTTTTATACTATAGAGCAAGAGATCCTGTTTATCTATAAATCTAAACAGCTTAAAAGCTCAGAAAAGAACCTATTTTATGGCACTGTATAATCAAAAGATTCTTAAGTATATTTTGAATCATTAAAGAAAGATTGTATGTGAAGTTATAATTTTGTGTTGGAAAATTAGTAATTCATACATATTGTATATAAAGATCTAATTAGAATATCTTATTAAACAATCCTTCTGGATAAACTGTAAGTAACTATAAAGATTCTCCTCAGTTCCTTAACTGTTAGGGTATCTATTGTTTTCTGTTTAGAATGCACAGTCTTTTGTTTTCTATTTAGAAGGCACAATCTCCTGGTGTAAGATGGTGTTTAGGAATACCTTTGAACACCTTCAGTACCAGAGCAGGTTTTACTGATTCAACTTTAACTAAAATATATGAGAATAATATTCTTGCCACTTTTTAATTTGTTTATCCTGTCTTCTCTTTATTTGTTTTTGTTTTTGTTTTTTTCCTTTTGAGAAGGGAAAACTTAGGGAATAAAAGCTGATGTAACGTTTGAAACTATTAGTAATTGCTGTAGTAGTAAGTAGCGGCAGTAGTGAATGTACGGGTGCCAGTACATCAAAATGACACTCACTAGGCTAAGCCCAGTGCTGAATCCCCAAACCCCCAGTTATTTAATATGATCACAATAGCAGACTGACTGTAATAGAAGAAACAGTAGGAGGGAGTCTGAGAGGCAGGAAAGACTTTTCAGTCTTTCTTTATGTAAAATCATCTTTGTGTCTTGTCACAGTCCTAGTTTTGAAATAGCAAAGCCAGAATAAAAGTGATACACCTCTGATAGGTAGACAGATGCATACGCACATGCTTATATATGTATGTATGTGTACTTGTATCTTCTTTGCCCTGGCTAAAGAATCCAGATACCATCATACTTAAATAGGCAATAGTACATTCATGGATCATGTTTTAATTCCAACACTCAGTCTGTTCAAGTCTGTGTAGTTAGTCATGTGTAAAAGCAAGTGTGTCTAGTCTAGACTTCACAAGTTTTTCATTTTAACCCTACAGCCAAGTTTAGCAAATATATTACACCTAATTGAATCACTTTAGCCAAACAATTTATCAGAATTTATGGAGCAGCTAAATAGGCTAAGCTTTAGGGACAAAAAGATGCCTGAAAAGCAGTCTTGCCTTTGATCTTGAAATCTAGTGGAACTCAAGGACAAAAGGCTTTCAATCAAGCATTAACTATGGGATTAGAAGGGTGGAATAAAAGAAAAGTGCTTTTTATTTTGGGGGCAGTAACCCTGCTGTTATATTGGATAAATTCCTAAGTGTGGATTATGGAAAGCAGGCTGTGAATTCTTTGAATTTAATGAAAAGAAGTATATGCTTTGACAAATAATATGTTAATTTAATTCACTTATATGTATTAGAAGGTAGAAATATGTATTATTTCCAAGTGTAGAAATATACACTGTACCTCATGGAAAAATAAAATCTTTCCCCAGTGCTTCACATAGGTAGGAGGCAGAAAGCTGCAGAAGTCCATGGAGAAAAAGACAGGTATTTTTAAAATAGTTTAATTAGAATTCTGTGAAACTAGAATTGATTCTAAACATAGGTAATTGAAAAGTTTTTGTTAAATTTATTAATCTTAGAAGAAGAGTTATAGAAATATAAATCTCAAGTTGTCTCTGGGATAATTCAGAAATAATTTTATTTTCCTTCAGGTCAAAGCTCCACTTGCCAAAGAGTTGAAAGCTGAAAGGTACAAAGCAGAAAGCATAAAGAGTTCTTAGAAAAGAAGGAATTAATAAGTTAAAAAAATCCCTTTTTTTCAAGCTCTTTTCTACTTTTTATCTTTGTATCCTTCCTTCTTTGCCTACTTACCTGGTCCTGTTCTTTCTTCTCCAGTGGCAACCTGAAATTTGCATTTCTGTGAAAGGTCTCTCTAAACCTACTTACTGTAAAAAGATCGTTTGATTGGCTTGTAGAAATCTGTATTTTGTGGCATTCTGCGGTTAAACGTAATTCATAATAATTAAATTCACTTCCTCAATTTTATAACATATGTACAATAAAACATATTATACGATAAACGCTTGCACTTTTTTGGCCAGTAATAATCATATAATATAGTTTAGAACCTCTGAATATATGTGAATTGTATGATTTGATTTTTTTAAGGAATAAGTTAATAACGCGGGTGTTTACTTTGCTCTCCTTTAGGTATGTTAGAGCAGAAGTTCTGGCTGGCTTTGTCAATGGCCTGTTTTTGATCTTCACTGCTTTTTTTATTTTCTCTGAAGGAGTTGAGGTATAGTAGATAATAATTAGTCAGTAAATTATGTTTCTGTAATAAAAATGTTTACTAACTAAAGATGCATGTAATAGAGCTACTTTTTACACTAACATTAAGTATTTATTGAGGATGGTCTTGGATTAGATAAAATATTATGTGGTTACAGGAGGAACTTACAAAGTAATTGAAAAAATTTTATGTAAAACTACTTGAAATGGAAAATAATTATATAATAGTGCTTTACAAGCTGTTAATGAAGAATTGACACTATGAAAAGTACAGACACAATGCTGGCAGTGTGGTCCAACGGGAAGAGCACTTAAAATAGAATATGAAGATTTTGCCAGTGAATCTTTAATATTTGGTATATTACAACAAAGAGAAAATTTGAAGATTAATCAACTTAAAATTAATGACAATATTATAAGATTCCAAAGAAGGATGGTTTTAGACCAAATATTCATGCTTTTAAATGTTTGTATTTATCTAAAAATAGCAGCTGTTACATTTTCTGCAGTATGTGAGCATTGGCTTTATTTCTTTTAACCGTTTTGGCAGATAATTTTGGAGTGATTTTAATTCTGAAAATAACTAAAAAGTTTTAAAAATTTCTTTTTGTTTTTACCTGCTGATCCGTCAGGAATTACATCAATGCAATTTGCTTGTATTGTGTGTTTTCTAGAGAGCATTGGCCCCCCCAGATGTACACCATGAGAGACTGCTGCTTGTTTCAATTCTTGGGTTTGTGGTAAACCTAATAGGAATATTTGTTTTCAAGCATGGAGGTCATGGACATTCTCATGGCTCTGGTATGATGGTTAGAACCCTTTGTTTCTTCATTTTCTGGTTTCTTTCATAATTATTCACTTTTGAAAATTGATAATTTTTAAGGTTAAACTCTATATTGATTTTTAATAATGAAAGTAATATGTTAATAGGCTCTTATTAATGTCTTCCTGAACCATCCTTCCCACTTTTCTATGTCCCTCCCTCTTAGTACCTTCTCAGGGTTACAGATACTGTCGGTTTGGTGTGTGGGTATCTTCCAGACCTCTGTAGCGCAACGGTTTAGTGTGATACCATTTATATGAAATAAACAAACATCAAAAACCACAATACAAATCTAGTAACTCAAATATTATAGTATACGGGTATATGAAATGTATTATACAGTCTGTCTTTGAGAACCTTCTGCCTAGTATCCATCAAATGTACCTTCTCTTGTTAACAGACACATAAAACTCCATGGTGTGGGTTGCCATGGTTTATTTAACCAGTCTTCTTTGGACACATGTCGTTTCCATTGTTTCGCTCTTTCATATGAAGCTTCTCCTTGGGAACACATGCAAGTGTTTCTTCGAACTGTCCTGTCCTCTACAGTAGCCATTAATTACATGTGACTATTTAAGTTTAAATTATGGTTAATTGAATTTAATAAAAATTCAGTTCCTCAATTACAATAATGACATTTCAAGTGCTCAGTAGCCACATAGGGCTACCATATTGGTCAGCAAATATAGATTTCCATCATCACAGGAAGTTCTTTAAATTGCAGCGAGCTGGAATATGAGTAAAGTTGCTGAAACACAGGATATGTAGTTTTTAGTTTCAGTAGAGGTTAGCAGTTTTCCCTCCAAATGACTCATTCACATTTACCCCAGCAAAAAATGCAAGTACCAATATTCCCTCGCCCATATCAAAACATAATATTATGGGTTTCAAACCATTCTGCTGATATTTTAACAAAAATGGTACCACAGTTTATTTAGTATTTCTTTGACTGGTAGTGAGGTTGAAAATCTTTGTATGTTTTTAGGCTGCTCAGATTTTTTCCTCTTCTGGAATTGTCCTTTTTTCTTTTTTTCCTGTTTTTCTGTTGTCTTATTGTTAATCCATTTATATAAGCATTTTAAAATATATTTTGTATATTAAGTCTTTGTTTTATGTGTTGCGAATATCTTTCTCCAGTCTATTGTTTGTCTTGAAACTTTTACATAGAGGTTTTTAATTTGGATATAGTCTAGTTTTTCTGTCTTACATATTTTATGTTATGTTTTCTGCTTTGTTTAAGGAATTTCCCATCCCTGAATTATAAACAAATTCTCTTATAATTTAATACTGTGAAAATTTTGGTTTTATGGTTTGTTTCCCATGTACTTTGGTCCTTCATCTGTATGTAATTCATTTTTGTGATGGGGTGAGTTAGGACTTTTTTTTTCTCAGTGTGTAAAAGCAGTTTTCCAAGCACCATTTATTAATCTGCTCTTTACCTCATTAATATGAAAGTACACTTTTACCCTGTATTAAAGTGCCTTATGTATCAGATCTGGCCTGTTTATCTTTGGCTGCCCCACTGTCACACTGGAATAATTGCTATAAATTTTATGTTTTAATATCTGGTTGGGTTAGTCCCATTCTCTCTCTCTCTCTCTCTTTTTTTTTACCCCAAAGTTTTTGGACCTATCTTGCTCATTTGGTATTTTTCATCAGCTAGTCAAGTTTTATAAAAAATCTTTTTGGGATTTTGATTGGGAATGCATCATCTTTTGTTTAATTGTGGAAGCTGACATGTTAAATTTTATACCCTTTATTAAATTGTCTTAGATACTTTAATAAAGATCTTTATATTTTTCATTTAGTTCATTTTTAGGTAGTTGAGAGTTTTTCTTACTATTGAGAATGAAAGCTGTTATTCCTGCTTGTCTTAATTGTATAACGAGGACCTCTAGCACAATGTTGAAGAATGCTACTTAAGTTTTACCACTGGGTCTGATGGTCTGTTTCTGATAAAACCACTTTATCAAGTTAAGGATATTCTTTTCTTCCTGCATCTATTGAAGTAATCATGTTTTTTTTCCCCTGCTTTATTTAGTTTAAAATTAGTAATTACATTGATAGATTTTTCTCATGAGGAACCATCTTTAAATTTAAGAGGTTAAAATTTAGGTTTGTAGTCCATTTTGAGTCAATTTTTGTGTATGGTATGAGGTATGGGTCCAGTATCATTTTCTTGTGTATAAATACCTGGTTGTCTCAACAGTATTTGTTGAAAAAGATTTATTTTTCCCAATGAATTGTCTTGGCAGTCTTCTCAACAATCAGTTGACCATGAATGAGAGAGTCTGTTTCTGGACTCTCAATTTTGTTTCATGGATCTATATGTCTTCCTTATACCAGTACCATGCAGTCTTGATTAATGCAGCTTTGAGGTAGATTTTGAAATCAGAATATGTGAATTGTCCAACTTTATTCTTTTTTAAAGTTGTTTTGGCTATTCTGGGTCCCTTCTTGCATTTCCATATAAATTTTAGAATCAGTTTGTCAATTTCTACAAAAAAAAAGGCATCTGAGATTTTGATAGGAATTGTATTGAATTTGCAGATCAATTTGGGAATTACTGTCATCTTAACAATGTCAAGTCTCCTGATCCATGAACATGAGATACCTTTCCATTTATTTTTAGCGTCTTTAGTTTCTTGCAACAATGTTTTGTAGTTGTTAGTGTACATGTCTTACACTTCTTTTATTACTCTTAGGGCTTTTTTTTTTTTTTTGGCTACCATTACAAGAGGGATTGTTTTCTTAATTTCATTTTTGGATTGCTAATTGCTAGTATATAGGGATACAGCTCATTTTTGTATATTGAACTTGTGTCCTGCCATGTTGCTGAAATTGTTCATTATTCTAATAGGTTTTTAGTGGGTTCCTTAGAATTTTTGAAATACAAACATGCCATATTTTATTGCACTTTGCAGCTTTCACGTATTTTACAAATTGAAGGTTTGTGGCAGCCTTGCCTTGAACTAGTCTGTTGGTGCCATTTTCCCAGTAGCATTGCTCACTTTGTGTCTCTGTGTCACATTTTGGTAATTCTTGCAATATATCAAACTTTTCCATTATTATTATGTCTATTATGATAATCTCTGGTTAGTGATCTTTGACTACTATGACTTGCTGAAGGTGCAGATGAATGCCAATCAAAATGCCTTTTTTTTTTCCCCTGCCTGATTGCCCTGGTCCGATCCTTAATAGTTAAATAGAAATGGTGAGAGTGGACATTCTTTTCTTTTTCCTGATTTGAAGGTGAAAGTATTCAATCTTTCTTCATTAGATATGAAATTAGCTGTGTTAGCTGTAGGTTTTCCACAAATGCCCTTTATCAGATTGAGGCAGTTTTTTTCTATTCCTAGTTTACTGGGTGTTTTCATCATGAAAGGGTACTGGATTTTATTAATGACATTTTCTTCTTCATTTTTAAGATGATTAGTTGGGTTTTATCCTTTATTCTATTTATCTTTATTCTGTTAATATGGTGTATTACATTGCTTGATTTTCAGACATTAAATTACCTTTGCATTCTTAGGATAAATCCCATTTGGCCATGGCCATAATCCTTTTGATATATTGCTGGATTTGGTTTGCTACTATTTTGTTGAAGACTTTTGTGTCTTTATTCTTAAGGGATATAGTTTTGTAGTTTTCTTTTGATGTCTTTGGCTGATGTTGGTATTAGGGTTATACTGGCCTTATATAACGAGCTGGGAAATGTTCCCTTCTCTTCTATCTTTTTAGGGGCATAATAGTGGAAGAATTTTTGAAGTACTGGTACTTTTTAAATATTTGGCGGAATTCACTAGTGAAGCCTGGGCTTTTCTTTTTTGGAAGTTTTAAAATTATTAATTCAATTTTTTTGCTTTTTATAGATCTGTTCTGACTTATATTTCCTCTTGAATCAGTTTCAGCAGTTTGTACATTTCTAAAAATTTGTCCATTTCATCTAAATGACTTACGATTGTTTATAGATATGTATTAAAAAGTATGCCTTTTTAAAATTTCTTTTGTTTTATTTCCATGAAGTCAGCAGTGATTTTGGTAATTTTGCCTTCTTTCATTTTTTTTCTTGGTCAGTCTTTTTTTCAAAGAACCCCCTTTTGGTTTTATTGGTTTTCTCCATTGCTTTTCTCACCTTTATTTCATTTTATTTCTGCTGTAACATTTCTTATGCACTTTCTTCTTGCTTTGGGTTTAGTTTTTTTTTTTTTCCTTCCTCTTCTAATTTCTTAAGGTGAAAGATTATATTATTTTTTAGATCTTTTTTAGCATAGGCATAACAGCTATAAATTCTTTCTCAGCACTGCTGTAATGTAACCTGTAAGCCTGAGTATTTCATGTTTTCATTTTTGTTAATCTCAAAATATTTTTAAATTTCCCTTGTGATTTCTTCTTTGACCCATTAGTTATTTAGGAATGTGTTTTTGATTTTCTCATATTTGTGAATTTCCCTAGTTTTCTTCTGTTGTCAATTTCTGATTTAATTTCATTGTGATCAGATGACATATTTTTTAATTATTTCAGATTTTAAAAATTTATTCAGTCTTGTTTTATGCTGTTGCATTTGGTCTATTCTGGAGAATCTTCCATTTGCCTGTGAGAAGAATATGTATTCTGCTTTTGTTCGGTAGAGTGTTCTGTAGATGTCTGTTAGGTCTAATTTGTTCATAGTTATTCAATCTTCTGTTTCCTTATTGACCTTCTACCTAGTTGTCTATCCATTATTGAAAGTAAGGTTGTTTTTTTTTACATTTAATTGTTTTAGGTTTTGCTTTATGTATTTTGGAGCTGTGTTGTTCATGCATGTATTTTTATAGTTGTTATATCTTCCTGAGGGATTGAACCTGTTATTATAAGATGTTCTTTTTCACTCACAATAATTTTTGGCTTAGAGTATTATGATAGCCATTCCAGCTTGCTTGCTCATGCACTTTCTCTCTCTCTCTCTTTTTACTGCTTGCATAGTATATTTTTCTTTCTGTCCTTTTACTTGCAACCTCTTTTTGTTTTTGAATCTAAAGTTTACCTCTTCTAGACAGAATATGACAGAATATAGCTATACTATATATTTTTTAATCCACTTATATAATCTCTGTCTTTTGATTGAGGTGTTTAAATAATTTACATTTCATATAATTACTACTAGGGTAGGATTTACATCTACTATGTTAATATTTGTTGTCTATATCTTCTGTCCTTTTTGATACTCCATTTCTCAATTCTTGTCTTTTATATAGATATTTTCTAGTGCACCTCTTTAATTCTCTTGTTTTTTTTAACTGTACATTTTTAAGTTATTTTCTTTATTGTTCCTGTGGGCATTACAAGTAGCATCTTAACTTAAAACTATCTAGTTCAGATTAATAATAATTTAATAATATACAAAAACTTTGTTTTAATATACTTCCATTCCCACCTCCTTCTTTGAATGATTATTGTCAGAAAAATTACATGTTTTTATAAGTCCATCAATACAGTTTTATAATTGTTGCTTTATGCAATTGTCTTCTAAAAGGTATAGGAGAAGAAACAAGTTATAAATTTAAAAATACAGTTACTCTCTCTTTCATAATTACCTTTATTGGTGCTCTTTATTTCTTTATGTGGATTTGAGTTACTATTTAGTATCTTTTCATTTCACTTGTGAAGAATGCTTTTGTTTATGTGGAAATGTCTTATTTTTCCTTTATATTTAAAGGAGACTTTAGTTGAATTTAGAATTCATGGTTGAGTCTTTTTCTATTTTGATTTTGTCATCCCATTGTCCTTTGGCCTCCATGGTTTTTGTGGTGAAGTCTGCATTTAATCTCATTCAAGTTCCCTTGTCCTGATAAGTCATTTTTATCTTGTTATACAGCCTTCAAGATTTCTCTCTGATATTCATCAATTTGATTGTGATGTCTCTAGATATGGCTCTGTTTATTCTGCTTGGAGCTTCCTGAGCTTCTTGAATGTGTAGATTAATATTTTTCATCAAATTTGGAGAGTTTCTAGACATATCTTAAGATATTTTTTCTTTCTCTTCTCTTTTTGAGACTCCTGTTATACTTAATTTGATATACTTGATGTTTACACAGGTCTCCAAAGCTCTGTTCATTTTTCTTAATTTTCTTTTTTCCTGCTTCTCAGAGTGGATCATCTCTCTTGATCTGTCTTCAAATTTGCTGTTTTTGCCGCCCACATCTGTGGTTGGGCCCTTCTAAAGTATTTTATTTTAGTTGTATTTTTTTAACTGCAAAATTTCTGTTTGGTTCTTTTTTATCATTTCTATCTCTTTATTAATGTTCTCTATTTGGTGAGCCATTGTTATACTTTCATTCTTTAGACATGGTTTCCATTAGTTCTTTGACTATTTTTGTAATAGCTGATGTAAAGTTTTTATCTATTAAGCCCAAAATCTGAGTCCCTTTCTGGAGCATTTTCTGTTGGCTTATTTTTTTTTCCCCTGTATGTATGGCATACATTCCTCCTTCTTTGCAAGTCTTAAAATTTTTGGTTAAAAACTGGACATTTTATATTAAAACAACTCTGGTATCAGATTACTTCACCCTCTCCTCTCCAAGTTTGTTGTTCTTTATATTATTGTTTTTTTTCCTGCTGTGTGACTATCTTGAACTAATTCATTTCCTGCAGTGTGTGGCTATTGAGTTCTGAGAGCTGAGCTCTGAGTCTGATATTCACCAAATTGAGAATAGAAATTTTTTCAGGGAACCTCAAGTTTGGACAAAATATTGATTGTGCAGTCAAATGATGCTTTTAACAGAGCTTCAAAAGAAATCAAATCTCTCCATTGTCTGCAATGCTGCTGGCTTTTGACTAATTTCAAATGAGCTAAGGCAGGAGGTGAGAATACCCCCATGTTACTAAGATTTGGTAGTTTCTTGGGTAGATGATTTTCAGTTTGTTTTGTGGTTTTGGTTAATTGCCAGAGTTCTGAAATTTTTTAGTTCCCCATATTTTTGTTGTTTTAGGAGAGCTAGTTTGCCAACATTCCCGTCCACCATTCTGGAAGTTGATCTCCCCATTATTCATGATTTTTCATATAATGCATTAATTATATGCTGAATTTGATTTCCTGGTATTTAGGATTTTTATAAATATAAGCAATAATTTTTGAATTAGTAGCATCCAGTCTTTTTTTTTTTTTTTTTTTTTTGTGCTTTGGAATAGTTTGTAAATGTTTCCTTAATGGTTTAGTAGTTATTTAGGTCTGCTATGGAGAGAGGATTTTGCACTGTTTTATACTTTTTTCCCCTAAGGATTCTGTATGCTTTGGTATTAATTTTACTGATCCTTTTAGCAAATGCAACCACTTCCCTGCTTCTGCCTTAATATGACCATATGCATACATTATTTCATCTTTGTTAGTGTGAGTAATAGTACTTGGCAAAGTTTTGGCCAAGATTTTTGTCTGTGTTATTCACTGCTTTATCCCCAGTGCCTAGAATGCTGCTGTAGCATACTGTGTTCCAAATAAGAACTTCTTAAATGAATGAACATTATCTAATCTCTAAATATTTTTGTGTAGTTTTCACTTATTTTCATTCCCAGTAAAGTCTACCACTTCCTGCCATGCTTTCATTTCCTTCATGTACTCTATACTAGGAACTCAGTATTGTTTTAATGAATTTATAGTACTTTTTACAATTAAGTGTTTACTAAATTGAATCTGGTTTTAGAGCTAATTCTTTTTACTAATATCAGTATTATTGTAACCATTAAATAATATATTTTTACATACCTTTTGTTCTAACACTCTTTGTTTTTAGGCCATGGACATAGTCATTCCCTCTTCAACGGTGCTCTGGATCAGGCCTATGGCCATGGAGATCATTGCCATAGTCATGAATTAAAACATGGTGCTGCACACAGCCATGATCACGGTCATGGACATGGACACTTTCATTCTCATGGTGAGTACAGCCTAAGCACTTTCAAATGACAGCTTTCCAAATAAAAAGAAATTATGTAGATTAATTTTCCTAGTTGAAACAGTCTGTTAAAAATGTTGCATTCAACCTCCTTTCTACTGAATCAGACTAAATGGTTCCCAGGGCTAGTTCATTTTTAGAATATAACGAAATTAACTTGATATAAGGCAGTGGTTGTAGCTTTTTTCAGTGAGTATATCATATAAAATGCCACTATTTTAAATGAATGTCAGTGAATGAGGAACAACTGCATTTTAGCAAATAAAAATCATGATTTTTTTTAAAGTATGATGAGGACTTTTGTGCCATATATAGTCTTATAAAAATATGACAGGGGTTTTCAATTTTTCACATTTTTATTGTAACTTCAGTAGGTATCACCTGATACTTACCTCCATGTTCTCTTAGACATCTTTATATGCTGACTTACATAGCATTGGGTACTAAGTTGTAAGGTATTTATCAACTTAATTAACATTTTATTTAAAAATTATATTTAAATAGTATATTTATGAAATTTTAGAGGAGAGATTAATAGAAACTGCTCTGAGTAATACAGTTTGATTAATCTTTAGATAAATTACGTGCTTAAACATTGTCTGTACTCGCCATATAGACAGAATCCTGAAGCTTTAGACTTGAAAATAAGAAAGGGGCCTTAGAGATTGAGCATTAAGGCCCTAGTTTTTTCAGTCTCTAAAGTTTGCTATATTTTTGTAACTGTTACACCAGTATGCTTTAAAACGTTGCTTTTCTAAGTTTTCTGCTCACGTTCATCCCAAAATAATTTTGAAAAACTATGTATGCCTCATGTTTTTAAGATAACTTCAAAAAAATTATTTAAATAATTGTGAAGAATATAATTTCTGATACCTTATAGATATTTTAGAATGAAATTTCTATATTACTCTATCAAATACATTTAATGGACTCTAAATACCTTAGTGATTTGAGACCCATTATCACCCATTCAAAAATATATAAATAGTTATTAATTTTACAGCATCTTGTTTCTCCTTGAATTCTTATTTCTATTCTGCTTCCTTTCCAGAATTTTATAAAGTGGAGTATATTTGTGTTAAGTCTTTAATTGATCATCTGTTATGTTTCTTGACAATGAAATATGTATATACATTAAAACCTTTTATTTCCTGGGAGCATAAGACTTAGCATTTAAACATTTCTTTCAGTTGGAGTTATTCTAACTTTTACTAGTATAAAGATAATCAAAATAATTCTATTTTAGGTTTGATACATACATAATAATAAAAAGCAATAATTTATTTGAAATATATATCTTAATGAGATGATTGGATTTTTCTCAATTAGTTTATGTATAAATAACATGATTTGCATAAAAAAGACTTTGGCATTAATTCTGTTTCTATTTTTCATTTTTACAAGTACTAAGAAACCTAAAATATAAGGAATTTTGTTATAGCCATTTCAGTCAATTCTTTGAACACCTTCAGAATTACATTCTAAAAATTACATAAATATTTTTGATTATCTGTTAATTGGCAGTTTCATTAGCTAGTCCCTACATTTTATTAAGAGCAAAGAATTGAAAACCATGTTGCTTACCAAAAGATTTGCTAATCAATCATTAGAGTCATTATCACCAACATTTGCAATTAACCCCTTGTTTTTCACCCTAGGATATTTCTGATATCCTGTCCAATGCATTGTAGTAAGCTTTTAGATAGGTGAAAAATAGCCCTTTTATGGTCAAGAGGGAGAAGGGTAAGTGGGAAAGAAGACTTGGCATGACATCAGAACACAAAGAGATCATAGGAACTAGTAAATAGAAATGCCAAACTTCAAACAGGGACTCTAACTCCAAAATCTACTGTTAACTGTTATTCTGCCTTCAGCATTATATTATTCTGTAATATATAAGCCAGTCTGAGGAATACAAAAATAATAGGACCATGATACCATTTTGCCCATAAGATATATCATAGTCTTACTGGGAAATACTGTGAGCTTCATTTTATTGGAATGCTGCAGTGTGAGTAAAGCCAACTGGTTTGTTTTGTTTGTTTGTTTGTTTTAACTGCTCATATCTCAGTGACTTAAGCAGTAAAGGTTTATATCTTGGGTTGATAGGGTGGAGGGTGGGGGCTCTGTTCCTCGTGGCAACTCAGGGATCCAGGCTCTTTCCATCTATAGGATTCTTGGGATCCATCACTGGATTCTCTGCATCTAGCTGGAGATAAAGTGCGTAGAGGATCATTTGGGACATTCTAATGGGCTGAGCCTGGAAAATGGTTTTCATCTCATATTTCTTTGTTTGCAACTCAGTCACATACACCTCCTAACTCAAGGAAGCCTAGGAAATCTAGTTAAGTTGTTTACCAAAGAAGAAGAAGAAATGGGTTTGTCAAGCAGGCACACAGTGCCTGGTGCAGATAACAAGTTTTACATCCAGAAGAACTTTCAATTTTACATAGATTGGAGTTATGTTGTTTTATATAACTTTTCCATTAGTATAGTGGAATACACCTTTCAAAATAATTATGTCAAAGTGACTTCTTTAGACCAACTGTGTATAGACAGAAATCTGGTGCCTTGATCAGGAGCTAGGTTTTTAGAACAGTTACACTTTTGACTTTCAGCAGGATTTCCAAGATAGCTGCATCTTTTCCCCCACATAGCAGTGCCATGATCAGGCAGAAATCCCTGCGCAGCCTTATGCTTTTATACTTCTCCTGGGATCGTTACACTGCCCTGCCACAGCTGTGGTAATAAGGGTTTGTCAGCTCTTTGGTGCTGTGGGCCAAGAACCATGACTCTGAGTTGTGATCAGAAAGCTCGTCAATCCTCCTGATGATCCCTTTGAACAAATATTGCTGATCATTTGCATTGTTTACCTGTATCTTCTGCTTTGATATTATGTTACAGTTGATGAGTCATCTTCCAAGTATTTAAGAAAAGAAATTGCAGTATTTTTTTCATTTCTTCATCATAAAGGCAAAATGAAAAAGCATTCTTACCTTTTCTGTATGAAAAGCTTGCCACGTTCATCTAGAAGCTACTGGAAAACTGCTGTTTGCCGTAGTCCAGTTTTTCTGGATGCGGTCCTGGCTTCATTTCTTGGTCTTCTTAGGATGTCAAGCAGTAGCTTTGTTTTTTCTGGATTTTCCAACTGTAGAATTAGTGTAGCAAGCTCTGGAAGGTATGTTATGAATATTAGAAGACCAGTATTTTTAATTTACTTTGTGTTTCTTTTTTATCAGATTGCTTAATATAATAATTTCCTAAATACTCTGTACTGTTGACACATTTTGAAATTTCCTATGTCTGTCTCCATTCAATTACTATATTAAAATTTAAAAATAATTTTGTAAGTCTGATGTGGCTATGTAGTCCTGCGTCCTTCACAATACATTTGAATGAAAAGTACTCTGAATTGCAAAAATTGAATCAGGAATTGAAGATGTATTTTAAAATAATTTAACTTAACTCTCTACAGATGGCCCCTCCTTAAAAGAAACAGCAGGACCCAGCAGACAGATTTTACAAGGTATGATGAGCAATTTGTGTATTTCTGTTTTATGAAACTGGCTTCATAGTTTTGAGCTATCTGAAGTCTTCCTTTAAGAAAAACACATACTGTAGGATTTGTGTTTAAAATGTTAGCCTTCCTAGTTGATTTTTAAATATATACTATTAGGTATTTTAGCAGATATTCCTTTAATTGTCACTTTGCTGTTTTCTCAGATTTAATAAGAAGATTAAAATATTCAGAAACTATACTGCTTAAATATAAGCAATACCCATGCCAGTGACTATAATAACATCATAATAGTATGTTTGCTTCTGTGAGATTATTACATATTTTTTCAAAGGATAATATTTAATATGTATTTGTGTTGTAAAAAATTTTAGTGCTAAAAATATAATGCATCCAAACCCTAAGAATATACAACACCGAAGAGTGAACCCTAATGTAAACTATGGTCTTTGGGTCATAATGATGTGTCAGTTGTAACAAACACACTACACTGGTGGAGGATATTGACAATGAGGGAGGCTATGCATGAGTTGGGAGCATGGATATAAGGGAACTCTCTGCACCTTCCACTTAGTTTTGCTGTGAACCTAAAACGGCTCTCAAAAGTAAAGTCCATTATATTCTTAAAATTGTAATACAAAATGAGATCTGTCTCATATCCAGAGGCATCAAATGATGACACCTAAACAGGAGCCTATATATTATACAAAATGATATATTACAAAATTTTACAAGCCAGAGAAAATCAGTCTTGTCTGTGAACTTTGGTAGCTTCTTTTGTGGAATGTGAACCCATCTTCGGCCCTGGATTTCCATTTCGACTTCGTTGTCAAAGTTCCCTGAGTCCCAGCTCCCCGTCGTCCTGCCTTTATTAACTTTTGACTTCAGTCTGACTTCCTCGCTAGCTGGTGTTCCACTCTCTCCTGCACTTACTTTCTCCCCTACTTCTTGATACAGCTCTTGCTTTTTACTTTTTCACTGTGAATATGTTCCTGCACACCGAGGAGCTTATTTCAGGGGGCTTAAGTGTGTCTTCTAGTCACTAGTTTTCCATTTGTGAAATATATAGAATGGTTTTAGGACAGCATTTGCTGAAATGGCTTGTAATCATACGTATGTAATGCATCTACATTCAATGCTGTGAATGCAGCCTTGATGATAGGAATTTTTTTTTTTAGTTCTGGAAATCATCACAGGTTGAAGGATGGGAGGTCAGATTTACCTTCCTGGTTATCTTTTATACGAGCTATTGTGAAAATTAGTTTGTTTTTTCTGAGTGTCCATCAATTTATGGTGGCTGAAGAGCCCGATAGATAGCTGAAAGATCAGGTAAGTTCCTGGGACTAGGTTCTTGGGCAGTTAGAAAGAACTTCAGTATCCTACCATTTCAATATTTAATTATCAAAGGCTTAAAATATATTTACATCCACTTTAAAATATTCCCATTTCTATTTTCTTTTATATCAGGTTAGAGTTTAGCATGTAACTATAGGTAACAATCCCTTTAGGATAATTAAGTTTATCAGGATTAGTAGAGTTGAGGTCCATAGGAAATTCCAGTCTCAAATGGTAGTAATTTTAATTGCCAGCAGAGGGCTCTGTGTGTACATGTTTGTAATTATGAACAATGTTTTCTTGACTGATTCTTTCAGTCTAATGCAGTTTTCTCCTAACAAGTTATTAACTTTTGGACTCTTAACCAGAGATGAATGCACAGAAACATTTTTTAAATCAATTTATATCTCTACTTCTTTTATATTATAGCAAATTATTAAGGGTCCTTAAGGGCAAATGTAATTTATGAGTCAAATATTTTAACCCTCGGTATTTTTTAAAAAGAAAAGATTATTTCGATTCCCAAAGCTACTTTTACTTCTTTACTAAACAGTGAATCTGCATTCTGATTTTCAAATTGGTATTTAGTTTTGTATATATAAAATCAAGAATATAGTTTTAAGTAATATTTGCATTTTCAGTTGATCAGAAAATGTTTTGATTTTCCTTATGCTTTATTTCTAGGTGTATTTTTACACATTCTGGCGGATACACTGGGGAGTATCGGTGTCATTGCCTCTGCCATCATGATGCAGAATTTCGGTCTGATGATAGCAGATCCTATCTGTTCAATCCTGATAGCCATGCTCATAGTTGTAAGGTAAGTGCTGGTGTTTTCCTCTCAAGGATTAAAATGAGAGGTGATAAATATGCTACTTAAATTACAGATCTAAACTATTATTATGGTGGAGTTTTTTTTTTTTTTTTTTTTGGTCTTTAACAGATTTTTGCATAGACTTATTTCTTTTCATCTTCCTATTTTTCCCTGTGTTTTACCTAAGTTTTGATATTTCTTTTAGATATTTAGTAATCTTTTTTTGGTCTGTAAATCAAATCAGTAGCAATTTTCTCAAATCCAACACTATGTCTGTAGAGTAGAACACTGGAAATATAAAATGTATTAATGTTAGAATGTTATCCCTTTGACACCTGTATTTTTACAGTGTGAAATGTAAAAGAATGTTAAAGTCTCTTCTAGAACTATTTTTAATTTATAAAGTCACATTATCATTGCCGAAGTCTTGTAACAATGCTTACCGAAGTGTATTTACTTTGTTTCCCTATCTAAATTATAAATTCTTGAGGAAGGATCTTAGCTCTTTGGCTCTCAATCATCTGTCATAGTACCAGTGTGTATGTAAAAGTGTGTAAGTGGGTGTATATAAATTCTCACTAAATATGTTCTGAACTAGTGTATAGTTATTATCTCTTAAATTTATGTCAGTTTATTATTATTTAAATTTTTATCAAAATAATGAATATGCACCTTTATTTCACAATCTAGAACTATTTATATAGATACATCTTGATTGGACTGATTTTGTTAAGTTATCCATATGATTTTACTGTTAGTAAAGCTATCTTTGTAATGATAATAAAGACCTACTAGAGGGCAGACTGTGATTTTTATAGCTTGTGGTTGAATAGAATAGACTTGATAAATTGCAATGAAATTATAATCTTATAAATTAGTCATAAATGTAGATTTTTAAGTTTTTTGCTAAAAAATAGGATAGACATTTTAAACATGCAGATTATTTAAAATTTTTCTTTATTTGTACTAGGAAGCAACTCTGCTATGTAAAAGTCTTTTATAAAGCTTGGGATGTCTTGTCTTCATCTCTGGAAGTCTTACTATACTTTCTTGAAAGTTCAGCTTAGATATCACATATTCTATGAAACTTAACTACTGATAGACTTGGTAACTTACATCTGTACCTCCTTATTTGCATGTTTAGTATTCATTTTCTTTTGTGTTATAATTCTTGGCTGCTTCTAGTACTTCTTAGAGTAGGATCTTAATCTTTTTTTTTTTTAACATTTTTTATTGATTTATAATCATTTTACAGTGTTGTGTCAAATTCAAGTTTGGATCTTAATCTTTAATTTTCTTTGCCTCCATTGTTACTGCCCTAATTCTCGTCTCATTTGCTGCTTAGAAGAGTTGGCCTTTCTGTCTCCCTCTAAAATTTTCCACACTGTGGCCAAAGTGATCTTTCTTTAATAAAGGTGAAGGTACCTGGAAAAGTTATCTTGCTTTAAGTCCTTCCATGGCTTTCTTACCCTCAGGATAAAGTCTGAACTCCCTAGCAGGGCTTCGTGTTGGTACCCATGCACTTCTTCAGTCTCTCTCCCCGTCTCAATTTATATTCTGCTCTCCAGCCGCAGCAAATAACTTTCAGTTCCCTGAAAACATGTTATGAGCTCTCTGCATTCTGGACTTTGCTAATGTTTCCTCCATCCAGAATAAAATACTCGTTCACTGAGTGTCTTCCCCCCCACTTCACCCCCGCAAGTGCGTAGATCATAACTGCTCATCCTTAAGGTCAGATTTCAGCTTATGGCACCTCCTCGAGGAAGCATTTCCTGCTTCTCCACCTCTCAGGCTGTGTTAAGTATACCTATAGAACCATCTGCTGTTCCTCCTATGATGTTTACATACTGTATTGCAGTAGCATTTCTCATTGTCTCCCTTAAGCTCCACGAGGGCAAACTTTTTTCATTATTGTAAAGTCAGCACCTAACTCTACCAGGCAAAAAGTTGTACAGTTTGGATTTGAATCAAAATAAATTTGTGTTTTTTCAGCTTCAGAGAATTCCTTTCTCTAATCCCAAGTAGGGAGTTCTTAATTTAGTTCTAGTCTCATTCAGTTGTTCCACAGATATGAAGAAATAAATACACACACGCACACACACACACACAGAATGAAAGAACTTTTTTTTTACTGAAATATAACATACTAAAAAAATTACACAAATCATTTTCCATGAATTTTTTTTTATTGAAGTATAGTTGATTTACAGTGTTGTGTTCTGGTGCACAGCATAGTGGTTCAGTCATACATATATGTTCTTCTTCATTATGGGTTATTACAAGGTACTGAGTATAGTTAGTTCCCTGTGCTACACAGTAGGACCTTGTTGTTTATTTGTTCTGCATGTAGTAGTTTATATCTGCTAATCCCAATCAATGAACATTTATTAAGTAGACCTTCCTACCAGGGTGGTGAAAGGAGAAGATACTCACGGTTTTGATCTTGCATTAGAGAGAGAGAGAGAGAACAAACAAATTCATCAATAAACCACTCAGATATCAAGCAGTTAACTGTGCAGAGAGTAAGATAGGGTGATAGTGACTGAGGTGCCACTTTAGATTGAGTGATAAGGGAAGACTTCCAAAGAGGAAGGACGTAAATTGAGGTCAGAATGTCACGAGAGCATTCTAGTCTAAGGAGCAGCTAGTATAAAAACCCTGGAGTGAAAGCAGCCTTGGCACTAAAGGGAGGTTCCCCGAGTGGCAGAAGTCTAGGGGGTGAGGGGAGAGACTGCTTAGAAATAGAGCTGGAGAGACAGGCCGGGGGAAATTAGCCAGGGTTACGAGTCATATTTTATTTCAAGCAGAGCAGGAAACTCTAGGAGAGTGACATTATTTGATTTGTACTGTTACAAATAATTTTGGCTGCTGTGTAGGTAATAAGATTATAAGGGGGCAGGAGGGCACACCGGCAGACCAGCTAGGAAGGTGTTGTAGTGGACCACGTAAGAGGCCGTGGTGGCTTGGTACAAGGTACCAGTAATCTAGGAGGTGGGGAGACAGGGGTCAAGTTAGAAAATGCTTTGGACCTAGAGCCAATGAAATTTGCTCATAGATATAAATGTTTAGGTGAAGCGTTGACTAAAAGAGGCGAAGTCAAGGATCATTCCTAGAGTTTTTACTTGAGCAACTGAGTGAATGAAGTTGCCACTACTGAAGGATGGAGGACTAGGGGCGAGTAATGTCTGTTCACTTGTTTCGAAGGGCATTGCTGATAAGAAGTTCCGCTTGGTTGTCACTAGGTTTGAGATCTCTCATTAGACAGTCATGTGGAGATCTCCAGTAGGAGGCGCTGGTACAGATACGGAGTTCTTGGGAGCACTCAGCTGAACAGAAAGGATTGGAAGTAGTCCACATGTAGGTTTAAAGTCACAGAGTAGCACTTATCTGCGTGAATGCCACAATTCCTAACCCTTCCATTTTCCTGGAAAACAACTCTCTTTCCTACTGAACCCAATTTAGCTTCCGGGTTCCTTTCAATATAGTGTTTCAAGCAGCCACAACCATCAACTACAGTTGGCTTTTAAGATAGAAGAGGTCTGAGGACTGAGCTCTGAAGGAGGTGGGGAACAGGAGGCAACTCCAGCAGAGGAGAGTAAATTGGGGTGGCCAGTGAGGCAGGAGGAAAGACGTGAGCATGCCTTGCTTTAGGAGCCAAGTAAAGAAAGCATTTCAAACAGGAAGGAATGATCAACCGTATTAAAGGCTTTGGGGCTGATAATTGGTAACTCGGATAAGACACTCAGAAGAGTGATGAGAATGAAAGCCTGATGAGAGTCGCTTCAAGAGAAAACGGGAGGGGAAGAAATGGAGGTAACTAGTCAACTCCTTTTCAAGGCCTTTGCTGTAAGGGGAGCAGTGTGACTGCCTGGCAACACGGAGGGCTCCCTTTGAGGTTTGTGGTCACGAATTTAAAGTGAAAACAACCAGCACAGTTGTATGTTTTTTTCTAGTCTTGTTCGGCTGCTTGACAAAAGGTATGGAATAGGCAGAGAGTTGGGTTTAAAAGGTTTGGAGTTTTGTCGGGTGAGTACTAACAGAGTGAGAAAGCAGCAAGGCAGGGATTACAGTCGTGGGAAATTAAGATTTAAAGGCAATAACAGAGTCTGAAGAAGAAAAGAAAAGTGATAGATTAGTGGATTGCAGTTCTGGGAGAAGTGCTGGAGTGGAGGGATTGAGGGAAGAAATCCAGAAGTAGGAAGGTTGTGAGATACTTGAAACTGAAATTCTAAGATCTAAGGCTTGATCATACGGGTGGACGCAGGAAAGCATCATCATATAGAGGCGTCAGATGGATGGTCCACGTGGATATTTAAACTAAGAGTAATGAAAAAGCTGGAAGTGGGAAGAGAATAAGCCTGTTGCTAAACTCTTCAGTGACTGCGGGGGAGCTATCAAGAATTGTATCACTAGTAATTAGGCTGGGCAGAGGGCGGAATAATGGGGTGGCATGGCCTTAAAGGAGCTGTTTGAGGGGAGGCAGGAGGAACAACAGTAGTGAGAAGCAAGGGGCGCATTTCCCTCACCACCAGCCCCAGCGGTACAGGGGGTGTGAGCGGGGAAACAGTACCCTTAACTGCGCTGTTTGGAAAAGTGTCCTCAGACGACAGCCCGTTTTCAGGTAGAGCATGAACATGCTATGGCTATTCAGGGGAGAGGCTGAAGATTTAATGAAAATTGCATATTTAAAAGTAGGGGTTTTTTTTAATTATGGGAATAATTATGTTGATACAGAAACTTGGTAAAATATAAAAAAGGGTAAGAAAAAAATTATCCATAGTTCCACCAGCCAAGGGAACCATGTCAATATTCTTAAGGATTTGACATTTTTCTTTTATTCTGAGCCTCTGCTTATCTGTATTATGTATACAAAATTAATTTCTGAGTAGGAAAAAAAGTTTTTAGCTTTTTCTGATAGTAAATACGGTATCAGATAGGAAACTTGGGAAATGATGAGAAGTATAAAGAAATCAAGAAAGATCGGTGAGGATCACAACAGCCAGAGGTCACATTACCACTTTCACAGTATTTCTTTACGGTCATTTTTAGGCCTTTTTTTCTCCCCCATTATTGAGTTTCTACTACATGCGATGATTATTAAGCTTGGTCAGTTGTAGAGCATTCAGAAGTTCTAGATGAGAGATAATAGAACAGTTACTGTTTTAAGTTAATAATTTTGGGGATGATTTATTAGATAGCATGGTCTTAATGCACGAAACAGGGCAACAGGTAAGAATGAGTCATTATTATAAAGAGTCCATATCTAACGTATATATTTCTCTTTACATGTATCATGAGGAAAACATACATATATATATAAAATCTCCCTGAATGTTAATTGGATGTCTCTGGGTGATGTAATTTTTACATTAGGCTTCTTTCCTAAATTCTGTAAGGTAAGTCAGCAATTCTGATTTTGCCTTAAAAAAAGCATATTATATACATATTATATATATATATATATATTATATATATATATATATAATATTTTTTAATGGAGGGCAATTAAAAAAAAACAAGGTCACTCTAAAGTACAAAATAAAGACATTCGAGTTCAGTCTATTTTTTTTGTTAAGAAAGCAAACTCAATTTACTTAAGTATTCACATGATAATGAAATATTTGCAGAGAGATTAACTTTGAGATGTTTTTCAGACTGATTAAGAGTTTGCCTAATTAGCCAAAGCTGATTTTAGGAGATCAATGAAAACTTTTAAGGACTCAACAGACTGGAGTATAGAGAAGTAATTTTCCTTACCGTTAATTTTTATATATATTTGCATTTCACTAAAAACAATAGAAATGATGGAACTCTTTACATGTTCTCTAGATCTAAATGTGCCTCAGTTGAGAACATGCCGTGGAAATAGATGTGTATCCTTTCTAGGCTGCCCAGTGTTGCATTGTCACTTTCAAGTTAATGATTTCCTAGAACAAGACATTTTGTCTCCCATGATTTTCTAACATAAGCAAAGGGTGATATAAACTTGTGGGTGAAACTGAATTAAACTGAGATGAATTTTGTTTCCCAATGAAAAGCAGGAGATTGAGTATATTAGTGAGAGTATAATTTTTTTATTATCTGAAAATACAGGGGATTTCAGTGTGATTTTGCTTCCTTTTCCCCACTTGTAAGCTGAATCAGAGTGGAAAGTGGATTCATAACTTAGAGTACAGAAATCTGAACCATTGGTTATAGCTTTGAATTGCACTGAGCTTTAAAAGTGATGCCATTTACATAGCTCTGTTGCTTGATTTTTGATTCACTTAAATCAAAGGGGTACCTGTGCATGATGGGAAAAAATACATAAACAGGATGTAGAAATAAGTTTTGTTACTGGTGTGGTATTTCTGAAGCCTTGCTGGAGGTTTTTTTTCTTTCTTTCTTTCTTTCTTTTTTTTTTTAATCCGTTTACTACAGCTCACAAGTTACCATCCTGTGGCACTTTCTACCTTTCACTGTAATCATTTGTAAATACAAAGAAAAACTTTTTTTTTAAATTGTCTTTTCATTAGGGGCAAAAGTTTTTCAAATAATATATTTATTTCTTATAATAATGAAGAAAAAATAGGTCAACCTTTAGGAGCAAACTAATTAACAGGCTTTAAAAATGACAGGCAGTGGTCATAAATTGAGGTGTGAAATGGAAAGAATATGCAGTAATGAAACAAATTACAAACTTGAAATTCTAAATCATAGGTGATAATCATTGTTCATGAATACAGGATTTGGATTAAATACTGATTTTGATAAATCTTGTTGATTTTGTCATTAAATAGATAATTATTTATAGCCTGTATTAAGTCAAAAAGGCATTTTTTAAACAAAAAACTACCATATATCCAAATAGTTATATATATGAGAAATTACGGATTTTTTTTCAAAAATGTTTTTGGGTGTTGCCTAACAATTTCCTTTGTGGTTTGTCTTTCAAGTAGTTGTAATTTATGAACTATACTTTTGGTGACTAAGATAAAGGTAAACAGTTTGTCAAGATTTTAAGTTGGTGTTTGTATCCATATTGTCAAATTGAACATATGGGAACATTATTGGATAGTAATTGTATTTTTAATTCATATGTAAAACCATCATAGTTAGTAAGAGCATATATAAATACTGATTAGTCTAACAGCCTTTCTCAGCCAGCGTTCTGGGAGAGAATACCCTAATGCCCTAATGCATCCATTTGTATGTAATTATTAACTCCACCTATGCATCTAGGAAAGTAATGGCTATGTACTATACTTGGGGGAATTGAGAAATAGTCATTCAAATCACTTTGTATATTCAGTGGTTCAGAAGAAGAACCACAGTTAAGAAAGGTGAGCAGACAGTCTTAGAGATATTAGAAGGAACAGAGCAAGTGCAATAATGTATTAGTGATCATAAGCCAATAACATTAGGTAAGAGAAGGCATTTGAGGCTTAAAAATTGGAAAGAAGAGATTTTTCTTTTATGTTAAATATATGATTTTATTTCTTCAAACCCCCCTAAGCATCAATGGAAAAAGTATGACAGATAATTTAGTAAAGTTACAGATACAAAATTGATGTCCAGAATTAGTCCTCCTTATATATATGCAAAATCCAGTTGAATGATACAATTAAAGAGAAGACACTTTTTCAGTAGCAATAATAGACAATCTAGAGATAAAATATGTAACACTTACAATAGGAGGAAAAATTTAAATACTTCTAAGAAATCCCAAAGTAGACTCACACAGCCTTTTTGTCAATTATGATGTTTTTTGAAGAATCAACATCATATCGTAGGGGAGGATATAGCTCAGTGATAGAGTATGTGCTTAGCATGCATGAGGTCCTGGGTTCAATTCCCAGTAATAAAAATTACTAATATAATAATAATAATAATAATAATAATAATAATAATAATAATAATAAATTTAATAGACAAAGAAAATTTAAAAAGTGGTAGGTTAGAAAAAGAATCAACATCATAAACATGTTAACCCTTATGTTTATTTATAAATTTAAACTATTATAATAAAAATACCAACAGTTTTTTTTTTTTCCTAGAGACAGGGTAGTAAAAGTTGATTTTAAAGTTTTTAAGGAAAAACAAGCAGGAAGGGTAGCCAAGAAAATATTGGAAAAGAAGATATAAAGTGTAAAACCTTTATAATCAAAATAGTGAGATGCCTGAAAAAGCAAACAGCCTAATGGAGCAGATTAGAAATTCCAGAAATAGATTTATATACAAATAGAAATACTGTAGGGATAAAGGTGGCATTCTGAATCAGTGGAGAAAAGCTGGGCTTTCTAATAACTGGATAACCATGTGGAGAAAGATAAATTTGGAACTGTAATTCATACTGTGTACCTGGATAAACTCCAAATGGATTGGAACTCTAAAAGTAAAGCATCAACCCGTGCTAATACTAGGAGAAAGCATGTCTGAATTATTCTACCACACGAGAACATTAGAGGAACAGCTATGGCTCAAAACCTAGAATCAGTAATGAGAGAAAAGATTGATGAATTAAGTTACATTAAAAGAAAAAAAGTTACAAAAAAGGAAAAAAGCACCGTAAGGGAAGTCAAAAAGCATAATAAAATGGGATAAGTGTTTGCCACTTAGGTCATGAAGGGCTAACTTCCCTAATATAGGGAAATAAAAGTTAAATTTAAAAACTGAAAGCCTGATAGAAGAATAGGCAAAAGTGTAGGTTCATTTAATTCAGAGGAAAAGAAATACAGATGACTTTTAAACTTGTAAAAGTAGTTAAGCCTCACTCATTAAAAAAAAAAAAAAAAGAAATACAAATTAAAACTACATTGTAACACCTTACTTCTCACCAGTTAAGTGGATAAATATCCAAAAATTTGCATAATCTTTTGGCCAGGCTATAGGTAAAATAAATACTCTCTTATATTACTAATAAAAGTGAGAATGGTTCTGTCTCTGGAGAGAACTTTGACATCTAGCATAATTAAATGTGTATTTACCTTTGATTAAGCAATCCCACTTCTAGGAACGTATCCTAAAGATAAACTGGAAAAAATATGGAAAGATATATTTTAAAGCCATTGGTTGTGGCTTATTTGTTTGGGCCAAAGATTGGAACACAAATGTACATCAGTAAGAGAATTCAATGCAGCCCTAAATAAAATGGATAAAGGGGGACGAGGAAGTGACATCAGGAAGATGGCAGAATAGGAAGCTCTAAACGCTCTTTCTTCCACAGAGACAGAGACTGACAGAATACTTCTGCGAGAAATCCAGAAACTAGTTAAAAGTTTCCTGCACACCATCCACATGGAAGCTTGACTGGAAATTAATGACACTCCCTATTTAAATTGTAGACGCTCCTACCCGCCATGCCTGAACGTGCTGGGCTTGTAGGAGGAAACCCCCAACTCCCACCTTATTCCCTGGGGAGGGAAAGGAGTTTAACACTTCCAACTGACTTTTAGTGTGGGGGCTGCTTGAGAGATTTGTCTTGCTTGTGTTCAAATATTGACAAAAACAGGTGCTGGGTTGGGTATCCCTGAGAACAGACATCAGTTCTGCATTACGGCCTGTAGTACCACAGACAGACACTAGGTGGAACCCTAAGCCTGGTTTACTACAGTTCCAGAAAGCAGCAATATTGCGGTTAGACACCAGGGGGAGCTCCTGAGTAGAAGCGAGCAAACGTTTTCAAACTGATGTATGCAAAGCTGAGAGGACACATACCAAGAAAAGGGTTGAGAATCGCCTGAATCTCCACCCAGGCTCTGTAGAGAAAGTCCTGCCAGCATGAAGCCAGACCACAAAGTCTGGAGAGTTTGCTGATTCTTCAGATGCTGAAATCTCAACAGCAACAAATAAGACATACAAAGAAAGAGCCAACCGTGGAAACAATTAGATATCCAGAAACAAAACTTTTAAAAAAGGAGACATATGAATTAACAGATAAAGAATTAAAAATTACCATCATAAGGATGCCCAACTAATTAAAAGAAAGCATAGATAGATACTAAACAAAATCAGGAAAATGGTACATGAACAAAGCGGGAATATCATCAAAGAGGGAGAAACTACAGAAGAGCCAAACAGAAGAACAATAACTGAATTGAAAATGTTACTGGAGGGACTCCACAGCAGATGTGACCAGGCAGAAGAAAGAATCAGTGAACTCTGAAGGCAGGACTTCACAAAATTATTGAGGCAGGGGAGCAAAAGAGAAAAAAGAAGAAGAAAAATGAGCAGAATCTGAGGGATTTATGGACAAGCCAAACAACATATGCAGTCCCAGAAGGTAAAGTAATAGAGAAAGAGGCAGAATGCCTATTTAAAGAAACAATGGCCCAAACTTCCCAAATCCGAGAAGAAAGATGGATATACAAATTCAAGAAACTTAACACAAAGTCAGAGTCTTGAAAGCAGCAAAAGAAAAGCAACTTGTCACATGCAATGATAACCATGGAGAAACTTTCTATAGCATATACACAAAGGGAAATGGAAAGGAAATCAACACATGTCACTACAAAAAAAAAAAATCAATGAAACATGAAGGAAGACAGCAAGAGAGGAACAAAGGGAAAAGAAAGACGAAAAAGCTGCAAGACAGAAAACTGAACAAAAATGGCAATAGTAAGTCCTTCCATGCCAGTAATTACTTTATATGTAAAGGTTTTAAACATACCAATTCAAAGACAGACTAGCTGAATGGATTTAAAAAAAATTCATCTTCATTCTGCCTACAAGAAATTCACTTTAGATGTTAGGACTCACAGACTGAAAGAGAAAGGGTAGAAAAAGATACTTCATACAACAGAAGCCTGGGAGAGCAGTGGTGGCCATACTTATATCAGCAAAATAGACTTTAAGATAAAAACTGTCACAGGAGACAAAGAAGAACATTATATAAGGATAAAAGGGCCAATTCACTGGGTAGATATAACAAATTATAAATATATATGCTGCTAACATGAGAGCACTCAAATATGTGAAGCAAACATTGATGAAAGGGAAGGGAGAAACAGCAACACAGTAATAGGAGAAGATTTCAATACCCTACCTTAGAGCAACCATCAGTCGTTAGAGGCTCAGTAAGGAAAGAGAAGACTTGAACACTATAGATTCTCTATGCCTAACCCAACAATACACATGGAACATTCTCTCAGAAAGATGATGTGTTATATCACAAAAGAGGTTCTAACAAAGTTTAGAATGTTGAAATTATACTAAATATTTTCTCTGACCACGATGGGCTGAAACTGGAATTCAGTAGCAAAAGGAAAACATGAAAATCCAAAACTATGTGAAAATTAAACAACATACTCTTTAATAGCCAATGAGTCAAAGAAGAAATCACCAGAGAATTTAGAAAATATCTGGAAACAAATGAAAACAAAAACACAACATACCAAAATGTATGGAATTCACCCTAGCAGTACTAAGAGGAAAGTTCATAGCAATAAATTTGTATGTTAAAAAAAAAAAAGATCTCAAGTCAACAACCTAACCTTAAGGAACTCGAAAACTCAAGGAACTAGAAAAAGAAGAACAAACAAAACTCAAAGTCAGCAGAAATAAGGAAATTATAAAGGTTGGAGCAGAGATAAATGAAACAGAGACTAGAAAAACAATAGAAAAAAAATCAAGAAAACCTAGAATTGGTTTTTTGAAAAGATCAACAAAATTGACAAAACTTTCCTAGACCAACTAAAAAAAGAGAAATAAGAAATGAAAGAGAAGACGTTAAAACTGGTATCACAGAAATAAAAAATTTTAGGAGACTACTATGAACAATTATATGCCAACAAATTGGAAAAGCTAGAAGAAATTGATAAATTTTAGAAACCTACAGCCTACGGAGGTTAAATCATGAAGAAAATTTTAAAAGTCTGAACAAATCTGTAACTAGTGAGGAGACTGAAGCAGTAATCAAAAACTTCTCCACAAAGAAAAGCCCAGGATCAGATGGTTTCATTGGTGAATTCTACCAAATATTTAAAGAAGAATTAGCACTAGTCCTTTTCAAACTCTACCAAAGAATTGAAGAGGAGAGGAGACTCCCAAACTCATGAGGCCAGCATTACCCTGATACCAAAACTAGACAAGGACACCACAGGAGAAGAAAACTATAGACCAATATCCCTGATGAATATTGATTTAAAAGTCCTAAGCAAAACATTAGGCAAACCAAGTTCAGCAGCACATTAAAAACATCATACATCATGTCCAGGGGAGACTTATACTTGGAATGTAAGGATGGTTCAACATAGGAGAATCACTCAGTATTATACACTACATGAAGAAAAGACTGTCATCTCAATCAGTGCAGAAAAGTGACAAAATTCAACACTCTTTCATGATAAAAGCACTCAACAAACCAAGAATAGAAGGAAACTACCTCAGTGTAATAAATGCCATATATGAAAAACCCACACCTGGGGAAAGACTGAAAGCTTTTCCTCTAAAATTAAGGACAAGGCAAGGATGCCCAATTTTACCACTACTGTTTGCCATATACTGAAGTTCTAGCCAGAGCAGACAAGGAAAAGAAATTAAAGACATGCTAATTGGCAAAGAATTACAATATCTCTGCTCACACATGACATGATCTCATATGTAGAAGACCCTGAAGATTACACACACACAAACTGTTGGAACTAATACAATAATTCAGCTAAGTTGCAGAATACAAAATCAACACTCAAAAACTTGGTTGCATTCCTATACACTAACAGTAACCAATCAGAAAAAGAAATTTTAGAAACAATCCCATTTACTATAGCATCAAAAAAGTAAAAATACTTAAGAATAAACTCCACCAAGGAGGTGAAAGATGTGTACACTGAAAACTATAAAACATAGCTAAAAAAAAAATCAAAGAAAATATAAATAAATGGAAAGACAGCTCATGCTCGTGGATCAGAAGGCTTAAATATTGTTAAAATGTGTAAGCTGCCCAAAGTGATCTATAGATTCAATGCAATCCCTACCAAAATCCCAATGGCATTTTTTTTCAGAAAGAGAAAAAAAATCCTAAAACAGATATGGAATATGAGAGACCATGAATAGCCAAAACAATCTTAAAAAGAAGAGCAAAGTTGGAGGCCTCACACTCTCTGACTTCAAAGCATACTACAAAGCACCAGTAATTAGGATGGTGTGGTCCTGACATAGTCACAGATATACAGAACAGTGGAACCGAATAGAGAGCCCAGAAATAAACCTTTGCATACATGTAGCCAAATGATTGTTGACAATGGTGCCTAGACTACACAGTGAGGGAAAAGCAAATGGTTTGGGGAAAACTGGATATCCACATGCAAAAGAAGAAAAGAAAAACTGAAGTTGGTTGCTTACCTTACACCACGTAAAAAATTAACTCAAAATGGATTAAAGACTTTAAATGTATGATCAAAAACTATTAAACTCCTAGATAAAAACATAGGAGAAAGTTTCAGGGTACTGGTTTTGGGAATGATTTCTTGGATATAAACCAAAAAAGACAGGCAACAAAATAAAAAATAAACAAATTGAACTTTACCAAACTTAAGAACTTCTGCTCATCAGAAGACATAATCAGCAGAGTGCAATGTAATCTATGGAACTGGAGCAAATAATTGCAAATCATACATCTTGTAGGAGATTAATATTCAGAATATATAAGGAAGATTTACAACTCAAGAACAGCAATAACAACAATAACAAAAAACCAAATAACCAAATTTAAAAATAGGCAACAGATTTTAATAGACATTTCCCCCCCCCCAAAAAATATATATATGTAAGTATGTATATATGCAACTGGCCATTAAGCACATGAAAAGATGCTCAACGTTAATCACTAAGGAAATGTAAATCAAAATGACAAGACATCACCTCACAGCCGTCAGAATGTCCACTATCAAAAGAATAGATAATAAGTGTTGGCAAGGATGCAAGGATGTGGAGAATCTGGAACCTTTGTGCACTGTTAGTGGTAATGTAAAATGGTGCAGCCATTATGAAAAATAGTATTGGTGTTTCTCAAAAAGAGGGAAATAGAGTTACCATATATGATCTAGCAATTCCACTTCTGGATACATACCCAAAAGAACTCAGAGCCATGTTCCGAAGAGATATTCATGTACACATGTTCATTGCAGCATTATTCACAATAGCCAAGAGGTGGGAGTAACCCAGGTGTCCACTGACAGATGGATAAAGGAGCTGTGGTGTCTACATCCAATGCAATGTTATGCACCCTTTAAAAAGAAGGAAATTCTGTCGCATACTACAATATTGATAAACCTTGGGGACATTATGCTAAGCTAAATAAGCCAATCTCCAAAGAGCAAATATTGTATGAGTCCACTATTATGGAATATATAAAGTAGTCAAAATTATAGAAACAGAAAGTAGAAAGTAGTTGCCAAGTGGTTGCTGGGGGAGGCAGTTCGTGTTTAATGGCTGTAGTGTTTCAGTGTTGCAACATGGAAAAGTCCTAGAGACTTTTGCACAACAGTGTTACTTAACACTACTGAAATAAACATTTTAAAATGGTTAGGACGATAAATTTAGAGTTACATGTTTTTTACTGTAATAATTTTTTTAAAAAATAAGGAAGATCTCTATATGTTAATGTGCATTATTTTCAAGATACATTGTTAAGGAAACAAAATGGCACCTGGTATGCAGCACATGATACATAGGAGTGTAGCACACGAGGGGGAAAAGGAGTGCTGTTACCTGTTCTGTTAGGAGAAGAGATACACACATAGTCTGCGTGTTTTCTGGTAATTTCAAAAAGAAACAAAGAATAAACAAAAACAAATACAATAAATGACCTCTAGGCAGAGTAGAAGGAAGGGATTAGAAGTGAGACTTTGAATATGTATATAGTATTTTTACATACATAAAATACATATATTGGTATACTTTTGACTTTAGAATCATCAATATTTTTAGACTTAAAAAATGAAAGTATTTTTAGATGTGGGTAGCAGATTGAGTTTTTTCAGTGTTTAATTTTACTTCCTGCCGAAAGAATATATATTATTCCCTTTAGGTTATTTATTTTTAATGTTCGTTGTTGATTTGTGTGTAATTAATGTGAAATTCTCCACCACTAGGTATAACCTGCATTTAAATTACTCTGTTCTCTTGCTTAATTAATCCTTTGAAAACAAGACTTCTACTCCTACCTCAGCAACTAAGTATTTTAATCAAGTCAGCATTAATGTAGCAATTAGAAACCTACTTTGAGATGTTCACTAAAAATATACTATCACAGTGATATTTTAAGTTTAGTTTGGGTAAACAATTAAATAAGAGTACTTTTTCCCTTTGCTTTTCATTTTCTGTTAGGTTTGCGTCTCACAAACTTGTGTCTTTGGAAGTTATCGTTGAGGATGTGCGTCAGGGGTTTGCTTTTGTTCAACTTTTGACTATACCAGTCAGGTCTCAGATGACAGAAAACCTTCATACTGTTATTGCTGTTCATCTTTTCCTGAGCTTTTAAATTTCTTTTTGTGGTCCATGCCTCCTATATACTTTGAAGACCAGCTTCTCCTAAAGCCAGAATTCTCCTTTAGGCAAAGGTGCTTTGGGAGCACTAGCAAAGCCACCTTCGTGTTGACTTCATTGGACAAAATTTGCAGAGCAGTTAAGAGCATTTACTATGGTGCAGAATTACCTGGGTTTGAATCTGGTTTTTTTCCATTTAGCTGTGTGCCCTGGGCAAGTCACTTAGCCCCGGTTTTTCATCTTTAAAGTGAGAATGATAGCAATACCCACCTCATAATTTGCTACATGTAGATTAGATGGGTTAAGATGTATCAAGCCTAGAAAAGACCTGCCACTTGGCAAGTATTGTATAAGTGTTAATCGCTTAAATTAAAACTTGATAGACACAGTTTACCTCAGATTCCTAACGGTCTTGTTGACCCTAGATATTGATCAGCACTCTGGTCCCATTCCTCTTGGATTTTTCTTGCTGACCTTTAAGTCTTTTTGTTCTGAGCTGAAATTTGTGATCACTGAAGCCACCTAGTGATAATTAATTTGATTTTGATAGTATTAACAAATACACCTTGCCACTTCATCTGGTTTTTCTAAATAAACTTTTCTTCGTTGTCTTGTTTCTTCACTTCTATACTTTTTTAAAATGCAGGTATCTTTCAAGAGCTTCATCTGTCTTTGTCCATCTTAGCCTCGCCACTGCTTCCAGCTGCTTCCAGAGGTAGTGGGGAGGTTCCTCCAAGTCTCATCTTTTCAACACAAATGTTACCATATTTAATGAGAATGATAAAAAGATTTATTCCAATCTTGTATATCTTGTGGAGCTCTTTGCCCTCTGACTTACTTGATTCCATTGTCTCTTCCCATTTCCCTCCCTCTTGACTGGATATTATCATGAATTCTCATTCATTTTTCTTATTTATTTGCACCTTTGTTCCTCATGGATACATAATAGATAACTTAGTAATTTTTTTTACTTATATTGTTGGTATGATTTTAGTTTCTTATTCATGAGAATATTCTTATTCATAGACATGAAGAGCCTTGGTTAAGATGATAAATTACTCATGAAAAACTGGGAACGCTGATTGCTCCTGCCTAAGTCTATTTCTTTCTCACCTGTACTTGAATAGAAGATAAGATACTTTTGCTTCTATTTATTAGAGAATCTTTTTGGGGAATGACTAAATTGGGGGCTCTTTACTGTTTTGTTATTTGGCTATTATTGTGAGGGATTGAAAGTCGTGTCAAACAAGGGCCGTTCTACATTTTAATAATCTTCCACTGGTGTTTGAAATTTTAAACTAGATTATACATTCAGCAGAGATGTGCCAAGTATTTATTATATTCTTTGGACTGTGCTGAGCACTGGGAATAAAAAGAATTTAACATGGTCTCTGACTCCAGAGGACTGAATCCTGACGAGACACTGCAGTGTAGGGCAGAGAGCTTCAGCCTCGGAGTTACCACTCCCAGCTCTGCCTCTTACCAGTGTGTTATAAAGAACAGGTCGTCTTAATCTCTAAATGATCTTTATAATCTTGTCTACATCTGCGATTCCAACATTTTCTTAAAGTTAGTTAAGGTTGTTATAAGGATCCAATTGGAAAAAAAAAATTATTAAAGTACTTTTAAAACTATTACATGTGGTCTACACAAAGATGTTACTAATTATTTACTAATTGGACATTATTGACTAATGCTTTTAGTCCAAAGACCAGATGCCTTAAGTGTTATAACTAGGTTCCAGAAGTTTAAGGAAAAGGGTGACCTTTTCGTAACTGGCTTCAAATTCTAGGGGTATACTAGGGTATCTGTTATCTCCTTATTGAGTAAAACAGGTTCTCTGTAAATATGCATTGATTTAAACCATAGGCTTCAGAAACTCAGTATAATTATAAAGTAAATCACAGTCCTTGTGGTTGGGATTATCTATTCTATATTAGGCTTATGAAATTCTGAGTTAATAGGTAATTGTTTCTTACTATGGAATAATTGTATTTGTGTAAATACGACTGAACATTTACAGCTTGCCATATGACCACCATGTCTAAATGTAGAATACATTACTTTTGGGGGTCAATTTTCTTTGACTTTTTTGTCCACTAAACATCTTCGAGTATCTGACATACGCTAGGCCTGCAGATTTATGGGTTCTTTTAAGAAGTACAGCTGTCGTTGTGTTTGTAGGTTTTTAAAACCACTGCTATTATGCCGGAGGACTTAGTCAATAAGCCAGTTCAAAAGAGTTGAATCAGTAATTGTGTTTTAGTTATTATTAATAGATATTTGTTCTCAGATCTAAATAATAGTTTCAGATCTCTGAATTTTTTTATTGTTAAGCATTATGATTCTCACTAGTGTGATGGTTCTTCAGAAGTTTTCATAAGGTATGCCCTTTGGTTTGTTTAAAATTATTGCTAAATAGTTTTATTTACTGTTGAAATGGTGAGACTGACTCAAAGCTGCTTTTGAAGTAAGATTTAAATGTGTTTTTATTTACAAAGTTACTGGCAATAAAGAATAATAACTACTCTAGCTTTTTTAGTCTGCAAGCATTTAAGCTTTCACATTAATTTTATGCTTCTGATTATATGATTATAAATTTGATTTACCTTCAGCTTTTGAGGAATGAAACTATTACCATGTTTTACTGGTAAACTCATGTACCTAATAACTCATTCTTTTTATGTATGCCAGGAGAATACTACTGCATTGTTAAAGCTAGAATTGAGTTAGTCAACCAGAAGTGAACCTCTAATTGTTTCCAAATGCTTACTTTTGGGGTTTGGATGTAGCTCTAAGTATTAGCTCAGTCAGGAATTTGCTAAGTTTGTCTTTTTCCCCATATCCTTTCATTATGGCTAGATAGATCCACGCTAAAATCTGTTTTATGATTCCCTAGTATGATAGTTAATCAGAAAAACATGGACACAAAGTCCTGAGCTAAACACAATTTTAAAAGGCAAAAATATAGTTTCTATAGGTTTCTTTTACATTTTTATAACCTTCTTTTACATTATTATAGAAATTGACCTTCATTCTAAATTGCTTATCACGTAATTTAGCAAGCACCTTTTCCTCCCCACCCCAGTTTCATGATCTGGTTATGGCTCCTACAGCTAAAATTCTTAACAACATTTTAAAATTCTTACTGGAGAAAATTGGTGTGATACTTCCATGTGCTCTGGTGAAATGCTTGCTGCTGTTAAATGTAAACATTTACGTACCTAAGCCGGCAACCATTCCACATTGTCTAATATTATCTAAATCAGTCAAAACCTCAGTCATTTCCTCCTATCAGTTATATCTTTTATTTATTTTAAAGTAAGTGCTTGCTTCTAATGTTATTTTTATTAAAACATTTATCTACATTATGGTTCTTGAGTGTTAAAGTGAGTGATCTCTGAGAGTAAGTTGTCAGCATACTAATTAAAAAAAAAATGCACCAAAAGTTCATGGGAAATGAAAATGGATACCTGCTGAATGTACAGTTGTTGTTTTGAATTCGCATGTGCTTTCTTACAAATGGTGGGTCCTAGATAAGTTTGTTGCCTGATTTCCATCGACTTCTACAGGCTTTTTCAATGGTTTTGAATTCCTCTGAAGGGAGGTATTGTGTATTATTTACCCTGTTATTTCTGGGGCCTCGCAGTGCCCGGCTCGTGGTCGGTGTACAGTGTGTGCTTGTTGACTTGAACTTTGGCGTCAGAAGACCTGCTCTTACCACTCTGGCTCTCCCATTCACTAGCTGTGTCCTTAGGCAAGTTACTTCGGTGCAGTGGGCCTCCATTTCCACAACTCTAGAGTAAGGTTCTATCTGGTTCTAGAAAACTTGATGCCAGCAAAGCGTAGAGTAGTGCTTAATGATTGCTAACCCCCCGTTAGTAATGGGTTAAATTGGTTTGCCAAGCCTGTCTGTTTGGTGATGCTGTCGTGTGTTATTGTTGTTTTAGTATATAAAAGCTCACTTATATTTTCTTTCATTTCCAAATATATTCTCTCTCTAGTAGTATTCCTTGTGGCTTGACCAGTTTTTCCTTACTGAATGATAATAAATTAATGAAATTGCTTAGATATTTCATCCATTCCCTCATTTTATAGATGAAAAAACTGATGCTCTGGAAGGTTGTGCTATTCATCTGAAGCTACTTAATGGCATAATTAGAACCCAAGTCTCATGATTTCCATTTGAATGATTTTCCACCTCACTTATCTCCAGGCATTAGTAGTAGTATCTTGAGATGAAGATTGGAGAAAAAAATGATCAAAATAGCTAAATTTAGTAGGCATGTGGGAAAAAATACTTTTTCTTATTCTCAGTTGTTCTAGGGGAACCACTTTGTGCCTCATTTTCTGAGAAGAACAATAAGGGAAGTAGGAAAACATAAAGATTGTAAATTAGGTTTATAAAAACATTCAGTGACTGACCCTCTCTTTTTCCTGAGACATGAGGATGGAGAGAGGAAATAAAAACCTCGTAATGGTTGACTTGTGCCTTATTATTCTATCATGATGCTTTTCTTTGGCTTTTTTGTAAACCCAGGGAGACCTCACCTTTTCAATAATAGCACGGTAGTTAGAAACAGACAGTAATCTTCAGGTTAGATGCCGGAATAAACAATGTTCTTTCCCCGTCAAAATCCTTAACTCCACTCCCGGTTGCTTTCCATCCACCCTTCCTCCAGCCTTACTCTAGGTGTCGCAGAGAGGACATTTCATACAGTTTGGAGGACAGTTTAGAATCAGGAAATAAACCCTAAAAGGGGTGACACTTGAAATTTTCAAGAAGGAATGGAAGCCAGACTAAAGGGCAGTTTAGGGACAGCTCTAGGCAGAGGCTACAGCATGAGCCACAGCATGGAGGAGCAGAGAGCGGAAAGGAAAGCGCAAGTGTGTTTATGTCTCACGGAGCTCAAAGTGTGGAGCAAGAACGACAGGAGGCGAAGCTGGGGGGCAGATCAAGACGGACGCCGTGTGCAAGAGCTTACACTTGAGCCCCAAGGCAGTAGGGAGCTTTTAATGGATGTTTTTTACTGAGGAAGAGAGAGAGTTAGGTATTGATTTTAGTTAGATTAGTCTAGTAGCTCTTTTAGAATGGTTATATTAGTTATCTATAGATGCATAACAAGTTACACAAAAACCTGGTAGCTGAAATAATACACATTATTATCTTTGTCTTGGTTCAGGAACCTGGGCATGGCTAACTGGGCTCTCTGACTCAGGCTCTCTCAAGGTCACAGTCAAGGTGTCAGCCAGGGCTACAGTCATTCCAAGGCTCATCTGGGGAGAATCCACTTCCAAGCTCACTGAAGCAGCTGTCGACAGTACTGAGTTTCTTCTGGGCTGTGGGACTCTCGGTTCCTCTCCACAGGACAGCTCACAACGTGGCAGCTGTGAGCCAGCAAGTGAGAGGGCGACAGAGCAGGGTGAGCGGGATGGAAGCCAGAGTCGTTGAAGATAGAAGTGACATTCGTCACCCTTACCCTGTTTTATTCATTAGAAGCAGGTCACTAGGTCCGGCCCACACTCAAGGAGTTGGGGTTACACAAGAGCAGGAATGCTAGGGAGGCAGGGGTCACTGAGATCCATCTGCGAAGCTGCCTGTCACAGTGGACTTAAGGAAGTAAGACAAGAGGCAGAGGAACCACTTAGGAGGCTATTATAATAATGCAAGTGAAGATGTGGGGGATTATTGTAGACATAACGTAATAGAATGAAGGGGAGGGGATGGAGTCAGGAAATACTCAGAATGTTAAACCATGAGCACTTGGTGATTTGGAGCATGAGGGTTGTAAAGGAGAAGAAGCAATTAAGGGTGGCCTCTTAATTATTCTTGCTGCACAAATCACTGTCTGACTGAAGGATATTTTCATTTGAATGTGACTTAAACTCCTGTCCACCTTGAGCTTTTATATTCATTACTGCCATCCCTTCCGCACTTTACGTTTTCTAAGCTTGCCCTTGGTGTCACTTCACTGTGTCTTCACTACATCCAGTCAGACGCTGTTTTCTCAGCATCTCTCAGTACTGTTCCTGTTTTTACCCTCCTTGTCAAGGCATTTATCACTGTACACAAGGTATGGGAACAGTCTACCAATTCCTTCCCTGTGGCCTTTCCTTTCTTTAATCTAGATTCTAAAACATCTAACATTCACATACCTATCATTCATTTAACCAGCAAGTATTTACTGTGGGCCTGCTTGGTGACCAGCGCTCTTCTAGGCCTCCTTGGGGATATGAGAACGAGCAAGGCGAGCATCGCCCTCTCCTCTGAGTCCTCACTGAGATCTTTCCTTTCCATCTGTCCGAAATACCACTCGGCCTTTAGGGTTCACTTCAACTTCTACCTTCCTTAGAAGGTGTGTGTGTGTGTATATCTTTCTCCTACAGCTCTGATCAAGAGGGGCTTTATTTTGGAAATTCTGAGATTCTACAGGTCTAAGAGAAAAGCACTGGCATAAGCTATTAAGTGTAATGAAGCTGTTCCTGACCTCCCGTCTCAGTCTGCTGCAAACCATAGCACGCCGCCGTACCCCTGGCTCACTGCACTCCCCTGCAGAACTTTTTAAAAATGCAGGTGCCTCAGGCTTCCCTCAAAGATTCTCATTCAATATGTCAGAAAAGAAAACAAACAAGACTCCAAGGTGAATTTGATGTGTAGCTAGTTTATAAAACTACTGTATTAAAGTCACCCTCACCATTACACCATTAATTGCTTTGTGTGCATTTAATCATCTGAATAGCCTAAAGCAGTAATTTCCACATACCAGTTGAGGACCAGCTACATCAGTTCACATAGTCTTCTGGGCCCTGTCCCTAGAGGTGCTGGTTCACTAGCTCTGTGGTTATGACCAGGCTCCTATATATTGTTTAACAATCAAAGAAGACTGATAAATCATCGGTTTGCAAAAAATACTGAATGAATGAAATATTGGACTTAATATACCAGGTTAATTTTTTTTTTGTATTTTCTTTAACAGTGCTGTTCAGATAAATGCATGTAAATATTTGATAAATGTTAAGGACCTGTTGGCCATGATATGCTTTATAGATTATCCTGGAAGATTCTAGCTATTTGAAGTCATACTTTAAATGACAGTTGAGCGATTGCTGGGTTTAGATTTTTAGATGCTCCCATACTATTCAGCAGTATAAGGTTAGTGTTTCATGCGTTGATACATTTTATCTACTTTAGATAATAATTTACCACATGAAAAATTTAGAACAATGATTGGATCTTTTTCCTCATATCATTCTAGTAAGTATTTATTATAGTCTACTATTGGGGGGTGTACTTGTACTTGAAGGACAGGATCCTCAGAATGTGGCTTTAATAAGTTTGTTGTCTTTTTTCTCTTTAGTGTTATTCCTCTTTTAAGAGAATCTGTTGGGATATTAATGCAGAGAACTCCTCCTTTTTTGGAAAATACTCTGCCTCAGTGCTATCAGAGGGTAAGTTTCAAAGCTTCCAAACCATTGGGTTTTAGTTGTTTCCAAGCTGTTAGGGGTTTTAACTTTTACAAATATGGGTAGCATGTGTGTATAATTTAGTATTTCTTCCAGGATTGAGTGCTGACCATGAATGCCATTTATACAAACCAGAATAAAAGCATTGGAAAATATTGAGCTTCACTAAAGAAAATGTGTAGAAATTTTCCTCATCTAGAAATCAAGCAACTCTTTTAAAATATAACTATGAATAGCAGATACTATAAGCATTTATTCAACATATATTTTTTGAGCTCTCCCTTTATGCCATGTATTCTTCTCAGGTACTAGGGATGTAGTGGTAAACAGGATAGACAGCGTCTCTGTTCTCAGAGAACTTACAGCCTGGTGGGGAAACACAGGCACTAAACAATAAGTCAATAAATAAGAAAATACCAGCGATGATTGCTGTAATAGAAGTAAAACAAAGTGATGCGGTAGACTTGGATGGCTACATCGCATTTATTGAGGAAGTCATATTTAAGGAAATTTAAATCTTGTTGACAAGAAGGAGCTCGACATATGAAAATCTTGGCGAAGAGTGTCCAGGCAAGGAAAATGCTAATGCAGAAAGTTCTATGGCTGGAACTAATTTAGTGTGTTTGAAAAACAGGGGGGAAAGTCATTGTGGCTGAAGCATAATAAATGAAGGGAAGAGTGGCTGGAAAAGTTGGAGAGGGCGGCAGCGGCCAGATCACATAGCGGTTTTAGCCCTACTCGGTTTAGATTTAATTCTCATTCAGTGGGAAGCATTAGAAAGCTTTTAGCAGGGAGAGTGTCATAAAATTTAAGTTTGTAAAAGTTTAGCCTGCTTGCTATTAGAGAGTAAGTTCTAGGGAGAATGAAAGCAAAGAAAACCAGATAAGAGGCTATTGTCATCTAAGTGGAAAATTCTTGACTTGGACTGTAGTGGGAGCAGTGAAGATGGAGCTAAGTACAGGTTTTGGCTGTGTTTTTGGGGGTGGGTGATACAGGAAAGGGGAGAAGAAGTATTAACTTGTAGCTGGGCGGATGCTAATACCATTTGTTGAGACTGATGCAGGTTCAAGGGTGGAAGATTCTCCCAAATCAGGAGTTCTATTCTGAATATGTAAAAATTTTAATGCCTTCTATACTTCTAGGGGAATTGTCAGTTGAGTAGCTGGATATGCAAATCTGACATTTTAGGGACAGATTAGGACTAGAAGGAGTTTTGAGTCATCAGTGTATGAATAGCATTTAAAACATTAGGATTGTATGAGGTTACTTTGGGAGAATTAAACCCGATTCTTTAGCTGAACTTTCAACTCCAGATTTAGAGCACAGATGGGGAAGCCAGGAAAGGGAACTGGAAAACTCAGAAGGAGCTGAAGGAGTTGAAGAAGGAGGAAGTAATCAACTGTGCCAAATATCTCTGTGAGGCAATTAAGGTAGAAACAGAGAAGTGATCATTGACTGGCATCTTGCACGTCATTAATGGCCTTGATAAGAGCACTTTCAGTAGGGTTTGGAGAAAACATGATTTGAATAGATTAAGGAGGAAATGAATTGGGGAAGTCAAGATAGTGTTTATAGACAATCCTTTTAAGAAGTGTTGTTGTTAAAGGGAACAACGAAATGAGCTAATAGCTTGGCTATGGGTATAGTGAGGGGTGAGGATATTTGTTTTTAAAATAAAGTATTTTAGAACAACATCCCATAGAACTTTCCCCAATAATGGAAATGTTTAATAATCTACATTATCCAGTAGGTGAGTCACAAGGAACATGGCTATTGAGTATCCCAAGTGTGGCTAGTGCACAAGTTTTTAGATTTCATTTCATTCTCATGCATTTAGCCACATGTGTCTAGTGACTTCTGTATTGCACAGCACGGTTCTGGAACATGTTTGTTACTGAAGGAAACAGTCCAACTGAGAGGAAGAAATTGATGATGTGGTAGTGAAGGAGGCTTCGTATTGAAGCAATGAAGTTCTTGAGAAGGTGAAAAAGGATGGAACCCAAAGCACTATGGAGGAATTAATTGTAGATAGGAACCAGGAGTGTTGTATCCCCTGAGGGAAGGCAGAAGGTGTGACGTGGATGAGGGCTGACTGGTGGATTTGGTGGTGCAGGATAAGGGACTGTCTGCGTGCTTCTATTTTCTCCGTGATTTATAAGGCAGTGTAATCATGCAGAGAAATAGGAGACCAGGGGGAAAGGGAGGAGGTGTAGAATAGTTTTTTTTGAGATAGGGAAGGGAAGGTGCTGCCCATCTGACATTTGTGGTTATGATTTTGAGGTAGGACAGCATAATTGTGGAAGGGAAAGGGGCAATTTACTGAATGCCGACTATAAGCTGGTCCTTATACTAAATGATTTGCATATTTGTTCTCTGTTCTTCACATTAACCATACAGGGTAAGTTTCATTTTTCTTTCCCTAGGAAAACTGAGTAAAATTGAGGCTCAGAGAATTTAAGTAACTCATCTAAGGTCACAGACGCTGGCAGCGGAATCAGGGCTCTAGTCCGTGTCACTGACTGCAAAGCTCATGCTCTTTCTGTGTATCGCGCTGTCGGAGGAGGAAGAGCAACGTGGATTTTCGTCTGTCTCTGCCCTCTCCCCGCATGTTCTACCTGGAGGGAAGTTAAAGCCAGTTTCTGTGGGAATCCTTCCTAGCCTGTACTGGACGGCTAGTTCTGTGGAGGTAGAAGAAGCCTCTTCAGCCAGGTGGCTGTTTCACCAACAGCACACCATTCCGTGAGGATGCTATTCAGAGAAATGTGGAGGGGTATCAAGTTCAAGCCACTTCATGAATTTGCGTGCCATTTCCGCCCAAGGGCCACGCGAATCACCTCCATGTCATTGCAATTTTACTGTATGTGCTGCCAAAGCAGACACCAAAATTGAGTTTTTACTTATTTTATACACATATATATACTACTTACTGAGCACTTACTTGGGCCAAGCACTGTCTTAGGTACTGAGGACACAAAACATAAATATCAAAAATAAGTCTGTACCCTTTTGAACTTGAGTTCTGCTGGAGGAGACAGGCAATAAACAATATAAATAACATAAATGAATAATGTAGTGTGTGATGTTATGTGCTGAAACATAAAACAGAGAAGTGTAAAAATTAAAAAAAAAAACAAACTGTAATTTTAGATAGGGTAACAGCAGAAGGGCTTCCTGAGAAGATGGCATTTAAGTAAAGACCCAAATAAACTAGACCATGCAGAAATCTGGAAGGAAGGACCCTCCAGGCAGAGGGAAAAGCAAATATCCTGAGACAGGAATGTGCCTGACTTTTCAGCCACTGTAGCTAAAGAACAGGGAGCAAGGGGAGGAGTGGCAGGAGAGGAGGTAAACAAGATACATAACGAGGTGCTGCATGACATGGGTCCACGTAAGTCATTGTGAGAGCATGGTTTTTGTTCAGAGTGAGAAGGGAATGCACTGGAGGATTTTGAACAGAGGAGTGAAAGCATCTGACCTAAAGTAACAGGCTCTCATTTGGGCTACTGTTTTGAGGATAGATGAAGAGGTGCAAGGCTAGAAACAGACCATGTAATAAGATATTATAATAATCTAAACCAGAGATAACGCTGGCTTCCACTAAGCTGATAGCAGTGAAGATGGTGAGAAGTGTTTGGATTCCACTCAGTTGTAATCCTTTGTGTACTCATATATTGATACATTCATATGGTATTCCCTTTTATGGTTTTTAAAATCTTTGTTGTTTGTAGTTGTTCTCATTTTTCATTTTGTACTTTAATTTTGTAATTTAATTTGTTTAATTGCATGTTCTTTTCTTTCTTTTTTTTTTTTTTTTTTTTTTTACCTCTGTCAGAGTGGTTCTCAACCTAAGGCTGTAGAAAATTGAAGGAGCCATTGGAAGAACTTAGAGCTATCCCTCCCTTTTTTGTTGTCACATGAGTTGGGGAAGGGTATATGTTGGCATTTATTTCCCTGGGTCCTGTGGTTTGCAACAGTGGTACACTGAATAATTGTGCTGTCCAAAATACGGTGCCATTATGAAACACTGACTCCTCCAGCTCGTTAATCTTTTCAAAGAACTAGTTTTTTGATATTGTGGATTCTGTCATTTCTAAATCTCTGGATCATTGATTTCTGTCCTTTATTTCCTTCTTTTTTATTTCTTTGAGTTGACTTTGTTCTTTTCCTGGTTTCTTAGCTCATTTGTGTTTATATTTGTCCTCTGATCGGTGTTACAGTTGACCCTTGAACAACACAAGTTTGACCTGCACATTCTACTTATACATGGGTTGTTTTGTTTTGTTTTGTTTTTTCCAGTGGTAAATACCACAGTACTACATGATCCACGGTTGGCTGAATCCTTGGATTTTCAGCTGAGGGGAGGGTTGGCATCCCCACCCCCTGTGTTGTTCCTGGGATCAACCATATTTGAAAATGTAAATGTCCCTTAGGCACCCTCTCAGCTGTGCCCTGCAGGTTTTGGTACATGTTCATTTATATTTCCCAAACACATTTATATTTACCAGCACATAATAAGTATTCAGTAGGCATTTGTTAATCAATTCAAATCCCCACCCCCGCCCGCTTTCTTTCCCTAGAGGATGGAATCCGTCCATGATTTGATGTTACACTTATGCTTGATTTGATGTGAATATCTGCTCTTTAATATTTTAGGTGCAGCAGTTGCAAGGAGTTTACAGTTTACAAGAGCAGCACTTCTGGACCTTGTGTTCTGACGTGTATGTTGGCACCTTGAAATTACTAGTGGCACCCGATGCTGATGCTAGATGGATTTTAAGCCAAACGCATAATATTTTCACTCAGGTATGACTTCTTTACTAACTTCTTTTAAGGGTCTTGGCATTTACTGTATCTACTAGTTTTAAAAATATTTGCTATTTAACATATAAAATACATATCTATGTTACACTATGAAATAAGCATAAAAGTTTTTTTTCAACCACAGAGTCAAATCTGGGAGATCCTTATTTTAGTTAATACTCTTAATGAAGTTGGTCCTGTTTACTCATCCTTGTACTGATTTGAGCTCCTTTAAGAAAAATAGATTCTCCTCTACTGTACATTCCTCATAAGACACATTATATGCTGTTTGAAGCTAGGAATTCTAAAATAGCATTTAGAATAAGAATAATGCCTTGTCTGTGGCTTTAGCTGAAAACAAACTATGTTCACATTTTTATTGATAGCAAGCCATAGCTACTTCTGTGTGATTTAATAGCTTAATATGCTGTTGAGTTTCTCTTAATACTATATGCGGAACCATGAATTAGTGAGTGCATGTCTGCAACCAAATTATATCAATTAATGTTTATGCCCTCATGAGTTGACATAGCCAGTGACTGATAAAGTAAAAACAATTTCTATGTAATTCTATATATACTGGGAGAATAAGAATGTCATGTCAGGAATATCCGAGGACACAGAGAAAGACCACAAATTCTTTTTTCGGTCTGATTTGCCGGAAATATTTGGCAAGAACATCTAGATGCCAGCACTGTTGCCAAAATTATCTGACACATACATCTAATGAGGAAACTGATTCCATGCCTTAAAAGTCTGTGCTTAGAAACTGACCTGTGCCTCCTGATGTGACGCAGTGGGAAGTACACAGCATGACCTGTGTGGTACTCTTGCCAGAAATGGTTAACGTGGATCCTGTCACTAGTAAACAACCAGACAAACCCAGCTTGTGGGCTGTTAGCCTGGATTCTTAAAAAATGTCCATGTCATGAAAGGAAAACAAGAAACGATGGGGGATTCTTCTAGTTAGAAGAAACAGTTAAATGCAGCGTGTGATCCTTGATTGGATCTTGGATTGGGGAAAAACAGCCACGAAGGAAATTATTGGGTAATCAGGAATTTTGAAAATGGACTACATAATAGTTCATATAATTGGATAGGTGTTAAACTTCTTGGGTGTGGTGATGGTACTGCGGTCATGGAAGAAAGCTCTTATTCTTAGGAGATACATGCTGAAGGATTGCGTCTCCAAGTAGCAGGATGTCTAATTTTCAAATGTTTCAGCAAAAGTAGAAAGATTACAGATAAATACACACATAGAGAAATAAAGCAAATGTGGCAAAATGTTAACCAGTGGCTTATATGGGTGATGGCTAGAGAGGTATTTATTGTGCTATTCCTTTGACTTTAAATCTTTTCAAAATAAAAGTTAAAAAAATAAAAATTTTGGTAGCTAGCTCCTCATTGCTACCAGGATAAAGCCCAAACTTTCTCGCATGACCCGATGAACCGTTCAAGCCTCTCTCCTGCTATTAGTCACTGCCATGGACTTCATATGCCAGCCCCACCAGACTATTTACTTTTCTGTAAATATTATTTACTGTAATAAATTAAATACTATAAATATTATTATTAACAAAAATGCTCCTCTAATGTAAAGGTCCAGTTCAGTTGTTACTTTCTCTCTAGAGCCTTAAAGACCCTTCTAAGCATCATAGAGAGAGAAAGAGAGTTTAAATCCAAGACCTTAGCGGAAATTAATCTCCTCTAATAAAGAGAAATGTATGGTTATATTCCTTTGGAATAATTACTGGAAAGAATCTTACAATATAGGCAACAGTGAGACATAATTTACTCCAAAACAATATACTGGTACCACTTATTTATTCTAGACTTTTAAGAACTAAGTCATTTCTTAACAGACACTATAAGACTTAGTCTAAACCATTATGAGTTTCATAATGAAGCATGCAAACCGCCACAATGTGTCTGAATCCTTCTCACGTGTCCTCTGTTTTTCAGAGGTAAAAAGGAGAGCATGGCTAGCAATTCCCTTGCTTTTCACTGCATTTCTGGATAATTTTTCTCTCCCTTAACTTCGATTTTCCCCTGTTTAACACCATGTCCTTCCACCCTCACGGTGTGAGCTTCTGTTCACCTCTAGGACACCTCATACTGTCCTAAGACTTTGGCCCTTAGTCATAATTTTCCCTCTGAAGAGGAATGCAGTTTTTAGGTTTAGAAATGTGCAAGCAGCTGCGTGCTTAGAACTGCTGAAGTTGTAATTGAGGTAGGTGGAGGGAGCTTCTGGTAACCTTAGAAATCTTGGCTTTTAAAATGGCTGAAGTTGAAAGTTTATTCAGCTGCCTCTTTGGTTTTGGAAACTGGTATTTGGGGTTTGAAAATTTTAAGCCCTAAAAACATTTTAAGCCTTTTTATCAGCTAAGGTCAAGCCAGCTTTCTTTCATTCCTTGCAGAGACCAGGGACTTCTAGGCTTGCCGTGAAAGTGGTTCAGCACAGTTTTCGTAGCAGGGAGAGGGGAGTCACCCTTCCAGTGACTTAAATTCCATACGTTTAATGATTGTAAAGTTGTTTTGTGATAGTTGTTCTAGTTCTAACATATGCAAAATTGAACATTTTAAATTAATTCTCCTTCCCTGCTTATACCCAAGTCATGCATGTTGATTGTGCTATGAGTAGATCCTAGGACTTGCAGTAACATTTCAGTTTAGGAAATGAAGCTTAAAATTTGTGTATATTTTTTAAAATTCTAAATTACATCTTAATCATAGATTTTACTTATCAAAAGTAATAAAACTGAAATTGCTCCCTTTTTGAGAAAAAAATTACACTAATGCTGTAAGTATATTTCTTGTAGAAAGATTTGAAATACTGGTGGCTTTAGTTCCAAAAGACCAAAAGAAGGATTTTTCTCAATATCAAGTTATATTTTATGGTTCTCTGACATTTTAAAGTATTTTTCTCATAGCTGGTCTTAAATTAGAATTTAAATGACTTTGGTTAAAAAGTTGTTTTTGTTAAAATGTATGTGGAGATAACTTTAAACTGAAAAGATTAACAAAGGTTGGGAATGTAACTTTTTATTTTGATTGTAAAACTACAAGCTTTGCTACTATTCTGGAACTGTATATTAGGCATGTCTTTTTATTCTCATTTTCCATAGTTATCACTTAATCATTAATGGCTAGAGCAGTTGGCTTGCTATCACGGATACAGGGCCATACGAGTGAATTGGTACAAGTCCCTTCAGTACTTAGATTACTTTGCGATGATTAGTTAAGCGATAATCCAGTTTTCAAACTGCAAGGTTTTTGTTGGTGTAGAAAAAGTTCTCTTCTGCCTTTCACCCCTTGCACTGGCTTTTTAGAAATGATTTATCATGTGAGAATTGATGAAATAGAAAACGTGTTATTTATGTTTAATATATGATCAGGAAAAGAGCATGGGATACTGGCTTAAGAAGGCAGTTTATCATTTTGTGTTTCTTGTTTTAAACTGGCTAATGTCATCTGCTAATTTTTTTGATACACTTTTGTTAGAAATAATGTTGGAAGAAAAATCTAGAATATGCTTGGGGTTCTTTACCCTCCACAAAGTGCAAAAGACAGTCAAGCCGATGCATATTATTTACTTTCCGATAGAACTTCTACCTTGATGTCTTCTATTTTTTCTCCTCTTCTGCCTGTTTCTGTTATTATGCCTGTTAAGTCCTAAGCCCCCAGCTTCCTGCTTCAGCTTTTTGTGCTCTGTTCTCTAGCCTCAAAATAGAAGTTAACACTGATACGCAGGAAGGAACCAAAGCCTCCTCACAGGTCCAAATGGGAGCCCCCCAAGCTTCAGAAACTTCCACCTGCACTGCTCTCTTGCGTTCGTAATCCCGTCCCGCCTCCGACCACAGACCTCACCCAGCCTGGCCATGTCTGCTGGGGGTGAGCGCGGGGAGCCGGAGACGCGCGCTCCCCTGTCCCGGTGGCTAGCTACTGTCCCGCCTTTTCCTTTTTCTTTCCTGTTTGTAGAGGAGGTTTAATCTTTTAGAAGTATTGATTATTTTTAATTAATCCACAAGGTTTAAGTGTTCCGTGGTGGGGCGATGGCAGTTGAAATAGTAGCAGCAGCAGCCGCAGCAGCCGGCCTCTACTGAGAGCCCGCCACGTGCCGGGCGCTGTGATGGGCACCCCACACACTAACCTAGCCTCCCGAGGCAGGTGGTATCGGCCCCCGTGTATGGAAGAAGGAGCCCAGACCCAGGGTACTCTTCCCTGGCTTGTAATCTCATCATATTCAGTCCCTGTTTCCCTAATTCCGAGATGACTATTTTCACATGGAAGAATAAGGCAGTTTTTCACAACTTCATTTTTACGGGATAAAGATTAATATTATACTTTCAATCAAAAACTAAAGTAGAAAGTTTCTGTAGTGTTTGAGACTCGGTAGAGATTACAAACAAACTGGTAATTTTCTATAGCCATATTCCTGTTTATTTTCCTAAATTTTTACCGCTGATTTGTTTTCCTTTCCGCAACGATGAATATTTATTGAAAATGTCCTGAGTCTACAGCATCAGCTTAACACTTATTTTCTTAGGAGCATAGAAACTAGTTGTCTTTCCAATTTTAAAGTGTTCTCTGAATTATGGTTTATACATTATTCTCAGAATATAGGACACAACGAGTATTGTATGGTTTTCACTTTTTTGAGGACAAGCCTCAGCCAGCCTCTGAGTCCTAGTGTCGTCCCAGTGGTAGAATATTTAATGGAACTGTTCTGATCTGCTGGAGTATTTGTCATGTCTTTGTCCTGTGAATAAACTGAATAAGAAACAGAGTTTGCATTCAGAAATAAGTGATTGACTAGAGGAGTCTTTGGAAATTCCACTTTTCTCTCTCCATTGAAGGAAATTGAGAAGGGAAAATGGGAAGCTGGAAAACTTGAAGCTGTCCCCACCCGGACAGATGGATGAACCAAAATGGCTTGCTCTGTTAGACTGAGCTTTTGTGTAAGCAGTAAGGCCTGAGGGAAAAGATATCAGCTTGACTAATTAACTCATGATTATGCAAAGATCAATTTATCTAGCCTTTTTGTTTTTCCTTTCTTTTTTATTGCCTTGGGCTACCTCATTTCTTATTACCATCTTCACTGTCTGGGGCTCAGGAGAGAGGCAGAGATAATAATGGGAGCCCAACTTATTTTGCCCATTTTTCTTTGACTAACAATTTTGTTAAAGAGAAAGGAAGTTAAGCCAATTTATTTGGACAATAGTTGTTTTCTCTCAAAGTTAGATATACAAGAGTTTTGCAGAAGGGTTCCTAAGTACAGTTACTTAGGCACCATCTGGGTTGAGTAAATCAAATATAATTGTAATCAATCATAATTTGGTTTTTATAGTTTTCTGTGGCATTAAACTCTTGTCTCATGTCTTCACACATATCCTTACAGTAGTGCCTGGTGTGTAGCAAGGATTTATTAAATATTTGTCAAATGCTGGATGAATATATGTAACAACTTTGTGAGATAAATAGGGTTGGTATTTATCAACACTTTTAAAATGAGGAAAACTGAGATTTGGTTTTAATTTTTAGCTCAAAATCATATAGATAACCAAGTTCTGTCTTTCTGCCACAAACATAGTGTGAGGGGTGTGTGCTACTATGTGTATTTTCAGAGAACTTGAACTTTACCATGGCAAAGTTTTTGCTTTGTTTTGTTTTGTTTTTTTAATGAGGCAAAAAAGCTAAGAGGTATTGTGTGCTGGAAGAAGCTACTGGATCCATCCAGCTTCTTATTCCATCAGAGCAGTTCTGAGTCCTTAGGCATTTATTGGTGCTGGGCAGAGCCCTCCAACTTGAATGCTAGAAAATCAGCCATGCTAGAAAGTGATGCTTTGAAGACCTAGAAAACACTGTAAACAAGTAGTAGTATTATTTTATCCCCAACACTGGTTTTTTTTCTTTCTCTTAACTGTTGTAATTTACCTTCCATTCTTGGCACTGATCAGGGGGTGCTTATTGTAACTGATGGTGTGCTTTTATCTTAAAAAATTGTTTTTTACTTAAAAGAAGGAAATTAGTAGGATTCAGTTCTTCCAACAAATATTTATTGACTACTTACTGTGTGCTGGGCACTATTTGACGTTCTGGGAGTCAGCAGGGAAAAAATAGCCAAAATCTTTTATCTTGGAGACAGTATGTTGTCATTGGAGAGTGAAAGTAAACAGCATCACAGCAAAAAATGTTTACAATATATTAGAAAGTGATTATTATAGATTGGGAGACAGGCTAGGGAGATTGGGGTTGCTGAGGCATTTACTATCTCTTGTACTAAGCTTTGTTTTTTTCTGTAGATAGATAGTAGGTAGGTAGGTAGGTAGATAGATAGATAGGAAGATAGATTTATTTAGATACGCATGTCTCATCATCTGATGTTACTATATTTACTTGCTTGTTTATCATCTCCTCTTCTCCCCAGCTCCCAATAGCTTATAAACTCCATGAGGGCAAGGATTTTTTTTTAAACCTATTTTGTTCACTATTGTATTCCCAGGAGACAGAGCAGTGCCTGGAATACAACAGATGCACAAAACGTATTTATTGGATGAATGAACTGAATGCATTTTATATGGGGTGGTCAGGGTAAACCTAACTGACATCTGAGATGTGACAAGGGAGGGAGTATGTCATGAGGCTATCTCAAGGCACATTGTTCCAGGCAGAAGGTCCGGTGTGGCTGGGACAGAGTGAACAGAGGGAGAGGAGTCAGAGATGACATCAGAGAGGTAATCAGGGGCCAGGTCATAGGGCAGCTTTGTAGGCCACAGTAAGGCCACACTCTGGGCTAAGGACGAAGGAAGGTAAGCTGGCATAGGGTTTGAGTGCTGGAGTGACATTGCTGTAGTTTCGCTCTTAGAGACAGACCAAAGGTAGAAGAGGGGAAACTAGATCAGAGGTCGTTACAAAATCTAGGCAAGAGATGATAGTGACTGGGGCTGGGGATAGCAGTGGAGGTGAGGTAAGTGATCAGATTCTGGATTTGCATTCTTTGGAGGATAAGGCAAACCAGGTTTTGCTAATGAGTTGGGTGTGAGAAAGAAAGACAAACCTTTAAGTTGCAGCATTTGAGAAGGACTTGAGCTGTAGACATACAGACTCAATAGGCTTGAGGGGAGGAAACAGTGTTCAATTTGTCTGTGTTTTGATGCTTGTCAGACATCCAGGTAGAACTGTCAAAACATCCAAGTAGAATGGTCACATAGATGGTAAATAGGTTCCAGTCTACAAAAGCTGTGACTATGTAGATGGTACTGAAAGTTTGGTTACTGGGTGAGATAATTTAGGGAACAACTATAGGAAAAGAATGGGTCTGAGGACCAAGCCTTTGGGTATTTTGGTGTTTAGTGTTCAGAGAGAGGGTGAAAGAACCAGCAAAGGAGATTGAGAAAGACTGATAAGTGAGGTATAAGGGCGACCAGTGAGTATTCTCTGGAAGCCAAGAGAAGAAAAAGTGTTTCAACAGAAGGAGGTGATCACCTGGGTCCTTGCTGCTAGGCCAAGTGCAAAGAAGAGGACTGAGAATTGATCAGTGGCTGGTCTGAGCAATTTAGAGGTGCCCTTGACAGTTTAGGGAAGTGGTTGGCAGCAAAAGTTTGGTTGAAATGGGGTCAAGAAAAGAGAGAAAAGGAATTGCAGGCAGCAAATAAGGAAAAACTGATAATGGAGGAGAGATGGGGCATTGTAAGCGCAGTGTCCTTGAGTAGCAAGTTCACACACAAAATTGAAGAGAGGAGTCGGAGTGTAAAGCCACTCAGTAACCAATAGATGGTTATGCTTATTTGAATGTTTACAAATTGTTTGTCATGGGAAGATTCAGACTTGATGGATTTGTGATTTTAGTAGCCAGCTGGTCAACGCTGTGGTGCTCTTGTTCTCTGGCAGAACCATGGTGGGTGGGTGCCCTCGTTTTGCCGAAATTCACTTGGGCGCGGCATGCAGGAGCATAGCCATCTTTTGTGGAGGTAAATGGAGAATCTCTTTTGCAGTTTATTGATATATTTGTTTCTAAAATAAAGTAATTGGCATTTTATGATGAAAAGTGGAGAATTCTTTCCCAGTGACCGAAGAGAAAAATAATTCTTCCCTTTCCAAAAAAAAAAAAAAGAGAGATTTTTTTTTCCTACTACTTTTCTGAAATGTATAGTCTGTTATTGGTTTGTTTGATTTTTCTAATTTTTTTTTAAAACTTTTTCAGGCTGGAGTGAGACAGCTTTATGTACAGATTGACTTTGCGGCCATGTAATGAATGAGAAGAAATTATGCTTTTTGGGGGACCTAATTTTTCTGGTACTGTACAACCCAAAACATTGTACTTAGCTTTTTAAAATAGAGAAATCATCACTACAGCTCCCCAGCACCAAGCAGACCAGGGGAAGCCAGGCATCTGTGCTCAGCCAGGAGTTTACAGCCAAGGGGTCAGAATTAACAGGATCTCTCCTGGACTTTTGGTCTTGTCTTTTGTGCTCTTCCCTCCAAACCATTTCGATTTCTGAGGTTTCTGGTTTTATTCCAGGGTATCATATTCTGTTTATTTGTTTCTTCCGTTTGTTTGTTTCGAATGCCCTCCCTCCCGCCCCTCATCCTAGCCAGTAAGAAATTCAGACTGTGGGCCTCTAATCATCTGGGATGTCTTCACTGAAGCTGCTGGAAACCACTGCTTTCATTCCCACAAAACCAGTGTTATTTAAAAAAAAAAAAAAGGAAATGGAATACTGTTTTATATGTAATGTCACAGTTGTTGACGTTCTTCAGTATAATCATACGTTTGTAAAATTGTTTGTACCTTGCAAACTTATGAACCAAACCATATTGGGTTTTCAAAGTGCCTTTGTATCAGAAAATGTATTTGCCAGCATAGAAATGTACCATCAAAGGTCATGTATATGTCTTTTTTTTTTAATGGATATTCTGTAATCTGTACAAAATAAGACTCTTGTTAGTAATGTATACAGATGTCTTTTTTGTGTACTTCTAGCATAGGTTTAGATATATAAAATTTTTCCTTTAATTGCTTTTTCCCATCAAAAAATAAAAGGTGTTACTTTGGTTTTTAAATCAAATTCAGTTATTACATTAAATTATTTTGTGGACTGTCTTTTCAAAACTTAGCAAAAGATGGGTGTTTTTGACTTACTTAAAACATCTGCTAAATTCTAAATTTCTATAAAAGCTGCTGTGTCTATGGTAAACGTCCCTGTATCTGTCCTTGCTGTTTTGATAGATCCTATTAATGGAAGAAAAAGGCATGTAGAGTGAAGGCAGCAATGGTGGTGACGATGTTGTTTTGTTTTTTTCATCCTCAAATGCCAAATCATACAATTTGTTTTCCTTTGCAAGTGCTTCCCAAATACAGTTGCTTTCAGGATCCTAAAGCCACGTTTTATTGAGTTTGAAGTATTGAAGGTACAGAGTAAATGTGGTAAGATCGAACTCTTCCTAACACAGGTATCTTAGAAGTTAATAAATAAGTTGATTCCTAGGTTCTTGTGTATTTGAAAAATAAAATTGCAATTTGAGATAAGTGCTTGAACGAACTCTGTTTAAATAGTCTCTGTTTTGTAAAGAAATATTGATCTAGCTAGACATTTTCCCATTGTACTTCATTTTGTCACAATGTATATTCCCTTTTAACTGAAAGGGAAAAATTGAAATTGTTGGGGGAAAAACCCTGCAGGATGGAAATGAATATTTAGAATGTAGATCAATAATAAGCACTTTTTCACTGATGTGACAGAAGTCACTGCTGATTTTGTCTACGTTTCGGAGTATCTTTTCCCCTATTTCTGACCTACACTGTGTTAGGGACACTAAGGCTCCTTTCTTCATGCTTTTCTAAACTGCTGCAGATTGCCATGAGCTGCTGGTAGTCTCCTTTTTGCACATTAAGTAGTATTTTCAAAACATTTTTACTTACTGCCAGGCAGTTCTAAAGCTCAGAATTCCTGCACTAGAATGTGTTTAACTGAAACAACTGTTAAGATGTTTTAGGAGGGACCCATAAAGGGAATGTCCTGATAATGGTACTGCTTTCTCACTGTAAGTGTTCAGTAGTCACTTGGAAGTCTGCATCCATACACGCCTGATAGAAGCCTGGGCTGTTCTGTAGGTTTTGGCATATTGTGGGAAATGACAGCTCTAGATGAGGGCAGGGACTTGGGATGTGTGCCTTTAAAAACTAATTATCTGGGATTGTGCTGATATTTCACACACGGAGATCATGCTTGCACTGGCCTGTAAAATGTACCAGTGCGTTTTGAAGATCCAATTCTGTCTTTACTGAGCCCTCCATTCCAAGTGAAGTTTTTTGTCAAAGTATGCATCACTTTACTAGCTACACTCTTCAATACACAAGTGCATGAGGATGGTTGTTTTCTTTGATAAAGGGATAGAGTATATATAGAATATTTGACCGATATGAAACTCTAATTTTGCACCTGTTACAAGAGATGGATGGCTCATGTCAGGTTGGCATTAACATGTATGCTTTAATTAAATGTTCTTAAACCTGTATGTTTAAGCAGGAAGAAAAATGAGTGTGAGAAAAAGCAACTTTTTTCTCACTCTTAGGAAAATACTTGTGTTATCAGTGTTCTCGGCACAGATGTATTGCTAAGGTAGATAATTTCACTGAGAAATACTACTTGATTATTCTTACAAAATAAATTTAGATGTCCCTGTTGTTAGGCTAACTCTTGGGGGAAAAAAGCCTCTGAGTATAACTTTGCTAATATTTTAAAAACCAAAATATTCTCTGGAGAACAAATTTGTATTGCTCCGGGAAAGTTTACCTAGCCAAATAAACTTTCCCAAACAGAAATATACCTATACCAGTTTCGTGTTTTTAAATGTAGATTGTGTTGACGAGGACAGAGGGCTTGCCCTCTGTGACTCCCTGTGCACTTTGTGAGGAAGCGCCCAGTGTGTCTGCAGCTCGGTGTCCCTCACGCTGTCACCCCTCGCCATCCTCTGCAGACACAGAGGCAGGAGGAAGTGCTGCCAGATGCTAGCACTGTGAGTTCCCGTGTGTCTGGAGGGCTTTGGCATTCCTCAGAGCCCCCTCCTCTCCACCAGGAGCCAAACTGCTGTGACTCCTGTGCACGTTTGTAAAGCAGCCAAATCACTGACTCCAGATGCAGGTGGCCGGAGCTCACCGATGTTTTTGCCGACTATGGAATAATCAGTTTTGCGGCTATTATGAATATGGTAGCAACATAAGATTTTAAGAACAAAACATTTTAAGAACAAAAATAATTCACTGCTTTAACATCCAAGGAGACTGTCCTTAGAAGCAGTCGTGTCCTACCTCTCATTTTACAGATGAGAAAATTGAAGCCCAGAAATGCTGTCATTTCCTCAAGGTCACAGAGATAATTAGGGGCAAAGCCAAGGCCAGAATGCAGGTCTTCTGACTCCAAGTCGAGAGTTCTTTCTACTCCACTGTGCTGCATCTCCAGGGTAAAATCTGCCTTTCTGTAAATGTGATGAAGAAGCATTTTTAAATAAAGGACATCTGACCTCTGTTTTTGGTACATTAAGGCACTTTATAAATGGAGTTTTATTGTCTTATTTTTCATAGCTAGTTATAAGGTTTCAAATATTATTTCCATAGTATTCTTTATGAAAGATATAATTAATTTTTTTACTCTTTTTTACTTTTTTACTCTTGTGAAACCAGTTCCTGACTTTTTAAAAAAATGACATTTGTGCATTGGATACTTTTAACTTGTGAGTGAATTTTTCTGTTAATTGCCCGAGGCTAAATCCAGTTTAAGGATTGCTTAGTTTCTTTGTCTTGTTTATATTCTGTGAATTGGTACTTTTTAGAAACCAGACTAGTGCACAGGTCATATCATTTCATTCTTGGTATGTTAAGTTTTCAGTCACTGGAGAGCTTCTGAACTGTTGACATTCTCAGAGGCATGTAAAATTGGGCATTAGACGTTGTCTAGAACAAAATAAAAATTTTAATAGGGTAAACTTTTGAAGTTTTACCAGAATCCCAAAGGCTAAACTGCAACTTTTAACTCTTCATAAAAATGTTACCTTGAGAAAGTTAAACTTTCTATCACCATCTTCAAAACAAATCATTTTCCAGTTCAAAGAACTTTGGTAAAAGGGAAATTACTTTATTCTTTGAAAGAACAGTCATTAAAACTTTTATTAACGGAGGCAGATTGTTGCAAGACGTGATTGCCCACAAGCCTTAGTGGTCCAGACCTCTACCACAGAGTCAAGCCCGACTTAAATAACAATGCAGAATTATACATCAAAAATGTATTTGCAAAGAAGTATAGTTCTATTTCAAGGTCAAATCGATGTGTCTTTGATGAGGGTGTCTTTGGTTTATGTTTAATCATTTCCTAACTACAAAGTATACAGAAAGAAAGGGTAGGGCTTAGCTACCATTAAGTATGTGTCATGCTCTTTGTATGGCCTTTTTCATGTTACCACGTTTGAAGTCCTCACAAGTCTATAAAGACAAAGTTTTGCATGATTTTATGATTGGTATGTTTTCTCTTCTGATTCTCCCAACATTCCTGTGAGGAAGGAATTCTTAACCCCATTTTACAGATGAGGAAGCTATTTCAAGAGAAGGTAAAAGACCTGACTGGGGGCCGGCCGGTGGTGGAGCGGACTCTAAATCCAGTGCTTTTTCTGATGACCACTCTGGTTTTGTACATCATCCTACAATGATTTAAAGGCCCAAGAAGTTGTGGCAGATGTAAACACACTCTCCTGTAAAATCAGGGAACAATCACCGTGACAAAACTGATAGAGAGGAACAGTTATAAATACATTGTTTAGACTCATTCCTTCTTTGGATGCTCTTCTCTGCTCATTACCTTTGCCACTGTACTTCAACTGTGCAGGCCAAGAAGAGCAATCAGAGCTCCCTTAAGCAGTTTTAAACCCTTTAAAAAAAATAGTAAAAGGTTTTCTTGACACTCAGAGTAAACTGCCTGAAAGATACTTGGCTCAGCATGGGTGCCAGTGTGAGTAAAGAGAAACCGAATTCCTGGCCAACAGACATTAACTTAGTTCTGGGGGAGCTGTCTTCCAAGAAGTGTGAGTAACTTTGCGCTGCATGAGAGGAATACATAGGATTTGATTCACAGCATTACATTTTATCGACCCCTTTTCAGACACCTTTTCAAAAAGAACTCTGTTTCATAATCAGTAGTAATCTGTGCATTTAATAATAACATTTAACTTTGAACTCTTCCCATGGCTTTGAAAATGTAGTATTTGAAATTCTGATCATGATGGAGTCTGTAAAAAAGAATGTGTTTGTCTCATAATTCCTATTACCACCAAACTTAGCATGAATCTGCACCTACATGCTCAGTAAACATTGTAGACAGTAGTGGATACAAAAGTAAGGGATGGGGACAGTTAAAACCATAATTTGCTGTTTATTACAGGAGACATCTCAGCTTTTCTCTGGCATCTTTGCACAAATGTAACTTTTTATAGTCACTTTGGCCATTGTATTTTCAAGTAGCCCTCTGAGCTGTTCCTTCATTTTAATACAGGAACAGTGGGAGTATAGAGAAAGAGACGTTTTACATTTTGCATGTTGTTGGACAGGAAATTGGTAGAACTGGGAGTGTGGAACCTGGGTCACTTGAATTTTTATATTTTGTGTAGCCAAATGAGAAACCACATTCTCCTTTGTTTTTATGAAAAATCGCCATTTAGGGATCTGTGTATAACATCCTTTCTATTTCATTTATCCCAAACTCTTTCAAAGGTGTATTTTGAAGGTACTTCTATAAAAACAATACAACATGTATTTCATTAAGTGATTTAAATACTCCTAAGATAGTTTTAATCTTCTCTCTTTCCCCTCTAAATATTAACTTTTAGCAGAGCTTCTCTATATTCTGATTTTGCATCTCTGTTCATTGCTGCTGCCAATGTAAAACTTCCCCTTTTCACTAGTGGGGGGAAAAAAGCTTTATTTGAATTTCAGTCTTTGAATTTTATGTATCGTATGTCACACATCAATTTTAAGTTCAATGAAGATTCTACTTTGAAGCAGACATATCTTGTCAAGAGTTAGCCAAGTACTCTCATTGCTTCCTCTAATAACAGCAAATTCAGTGATATTTCTGCTCAAGGGATATTTTGCCTGAATGTTTGTGAGTTTGATCAATAAACGGAATGGGTCTTTTAATAAAATCAGAAATACTGCGAATGAAAAATTGCCGAATCCCTCCTTGGTTTATTCTGAACACCCCTATAACACTTTGCCTTCCTGTCTTTAATGGTTTCTAAAAATATGGCCAAGTTTGAATTTGGGTTTGATCCTTTGGTGAAGATTATGGCATCAAAACATTTCTAAACAAATGTGTGACTACAAGGCTAGGTTGGCACATCAAATGTCAAAAACTTGTAATTTGGTTTGAATATGCTAAAGTCAGCAATTATGATTTGCCTAAGAATAACACAACAAATCCATAATGTATATTTCACTTTTTTCTACTTGAAGACATTCATGTATATATTTTGTTTAACCTCAGATGTATTTAAAAATAATAATAAACAATGTATCAAAATTCTTCCAATAAAATTTCTGTTTAAAAGTCTTTACCTGAATTGTGTCTACTAGTTTGATGAACTGAAAAGAACACTGTGAACTTAATAATTTCTAGAATAGAGTCTAGAGGACTAAGGAAAGAAAAGGAAAGAAGGATGATTCTCAGGGCCAGGAACCAGCAGAGCTCATCAGGAGAGAGGAGAGGGTAGGAGACTGGAAATGTCTTAATGTGAAAATCCTCACTGTGGATCCTCTTATTCATCATTTTACCTCAGAAACAAGTCTCACAAAGTATTTATTTCCAGATAGTTTCATGAACCCCAAACTGTTCTCTCAGTTCATGCTCTATGATCTCAGCTTTAAGAAATGAAGACCAAAAGCATCTGACATGAGCCTCCGTTATCCTTCCAATTTTTTTCCTCTAATCAGAAGAAATTCTTTTTTAAAACAACTTCTCTACAAGACCCCAGATCCCACTCTTCCCACCAAATATAACGCCAATCAAAGCAGCCTCTTCCTTACTATAAGTCTCTGCCCCACAATAGGGGCTTTGTCCTCAGTGTGTCTGTTGTCAAATATCTTACAGGAGGTCTACATGTGCTGCTTCCAAGCCCTTCCTAACCGTTTCTGTAGCTCCCAGTAATACAGCTTCACTCCTCCCTCATTTGTAGGTTTAATCAAAGGCCGTAGGTGGATGACTTCCTGTCACAACCACGGCAGAACTACCAGCATCTCAAATTCAACAAAGAGGAAAAATACGTTTATCATTCCCACTCAAGTCTCTTTTCAACTGCCAATTTCTGTCAGAATTCCTTACAGTATTCTTAGAAATCTAAACATTGCCTTTACTTCCCTTTTCCTGAATCCCCTATCGCAAAGTCCTCCTCATTCCTTGGAAGTCTTTGAAATTCACCGTTCCCACTCCCTACTCCGAGACTCCACTGGTAACTGTATGCAGAGTCACTCTGAGGAACTGACCACCTCCATTCCGGCACACACACCCCCAACACACCACACAAACAATTCTGGCCTCAAGCAGGAAGTACAAGGAATTTCTGCTGAATCAGACTCTTGTCCAGGCCTTTTTAAAACATTTCCCCATCTTGGTTTCCTGATTACCTTCGGCTGGCCCTTCTGCATAGTGGACTTTGACCTGCTAGAGCCAGAACACCTGCCAGGGACCCCGCCTTTCCTGTGTTCTCTGGAATTAGCCCCTGGCCCACTCAAAGCCTCCAGTGGCCTATCAACCTCCCCTTAGATCAGCCTCTTCTGTTTACACACAGGTTTAGGCAAGTCATTTACCATAGTTCACTACCCAACCTTTCTTTAGACTTTTTGCTTCCTTCCCCCCAGAAGCCATCCTGTGTTATAGTAACAAAGCAAGCTTCCCAGGTTCCACTTCTACTTCTTCAGCTCAAGAAACTTGAGTGGCTCTCTAAATGCTCATTAAATACAGCTTCCTCTGAATGACTTTAGAAACTCATAATGCTGCTTCCCCCCCCCCCTCCATTATCCAATCTCATTACCCACAATACTTTCCATTACTCTAGACCAGAGAAACAGCAAAGACAGGGAGAAGCAAGCAGGTCCAATAGATGTAGATAGAATGACAGCAATTTAGTGTTTTTCATTCTGTACGAGGGAAAACAAAAACAAAAACATGCCAGGATAGGATTCTACCTCATTCAATCTGTCAGCTCATCCAGCCCCACTTCCACACTTTAAAAACAATCTAACATGAAGTTCAGTCTTAGCACATGCTACCAACGTGCAAATGAACAATTCAACTTTATCTAATAAATATCTATAACTCAGATGAGTAATAATGATAACAGTGTGACAAAACTCAAAGACATCAAGTCTGGCATGGTTTAAGCAATCAAAATGTGTTGAAAAAAATGAATGAATTATGCTTTTAATATGAAATTTAGCCCCTCTTTGAAAAATGGTTCTGTATGGATCAATAAAGTCAACTGTACTCTTTGCAAGGCAGCCAGTACTAAAGCCAATGGATTAAAAATAAAATTATATGAAAACAAAAGGATTCCCCAAAGTATTTCCTGACTGCAGGTACATAATAGTATTTTAAAAGGGAGACACTGTACATAAGAAATTAAGATTCACATCTAAGCATAGGTACCATTTCACAGCAATTACAACCCTGCCATTTGGCCTAGACACTTGAAAGATTGTAACCACTTCTAAAATTATAAATAAAATAAGGTCTGTCTGATCAGCCACCACTGTTTTTCCACCTTAGGCACTAAGTCAGATCAGATCATTGTTCAGCTTTACAGGGGTTATCTGTCCCGTATGCGCATCATACTACTTCCTCTTGAGCAATAATCTGTACACAGGTCATGTTGATTTCCTCAGAACTTCAAAACAAGGAGAAGTTACTACATTTGCAGTTGTATTAGTTGAAGCAGAGACTTCCCATTGGCTTCCAAAGACTTCCCCAGACAGCCCTGTCGTGGTGGCCAGCAACTATGGAAACCCACAAGAACGACAGCTGAGAGAGGAGAATTTTCCTCTGTGTGATAGCTATGATTACAAAAGGTTAGTGCAAACCCCTGTTACTTTTTTCCTGTCCCCCTGTCCACATGGGTCAGGATGTAGGCCCAATTGTGAAGGTATGAGACACAGAGCAACAGAATAGAGTAAACAGAACTCCCCAAGTTTCCGGCCAGAGGACCAAAAAAGGGAGCCCAGGGAACCAGGAAGCAGTAAGTTCACGGAGAGGGAGGAGCTCAGGAAACAAAGCCCATGAAGCTGATTATAAACCTCAAGTTTCACTCTCAAATCACTAATGCTTGGATCTGATCCTACTCAGCAGACTGAAAGATCTTCAGAACAACTATTCAACTGACTAGGTCCAAGATTGCCTAGGTCCCAGACTGGGCCACATAAACCTGAGACAGAACCAAAGAGAACTGCATCATTGAAAACTGAACTGACGTTGGAACCGTAGCCTACAGAAGGTGGACTGGTAACTGCATCCTGCGTCTAATCAGGTTTGTCATCTGTCAAAACAAAAAGACTGCCATTCATCACAGGATCTAAATAAGACCCAGAATTTCACAATATTCAAAATGTCCAAGCTACAATCCAAAATTGCCAGGCAAAGTGTCACAAAAATTTCAACTTCCAAATGAAAAACAATCAACAGATACCATCTGAGATGACATCAACATTGGAACTATCTGACAAAGAACTTAGTGCAGCTATTACAAAAATGCTCGAACAAGCAATCACAAATAATCTTGCAACAAATGTTAAAGCAGAAAATTGAAGATATAGAAAAAGAACCAAATGGAAATTTTAAAATAGTAACCAAAATAAAAATATACAAAATGAACTCAACAGCAGATTGGAGAAGACACAGGAAAGAGTCAATAAACTTAAATATATATCAATAAAAATTATGCACACTAAATTGCAGAGAAAAAAGATTGAAAGAAAAAAAAAAGAAATGAACAGCATTCAGAGACCTGAGGGACAATAAGAAATGTCTCAACAGTTTGTTATCAGAGGCCCAGAAACAGAGGAGTCTGCATACAGTGATGATGCACACAGTGATGAAAAAATATTTAAAGAAATAATGACTGGTAACTTCCTGAATTTGGTGACATAAACCTACAGATTCAAGAAGCTGAATAAACTCCAAAAAGGATAAACCTTAAAGTATCCACACGTAGACACATCATCATAATCAAATAATTACAATCAAATTTGCAAGCTTTATATAGATATCAACAAGTTCATTATAACATTTATGTGGCGAGGCAAAGGAAATAAATACAACAATTTGGAAAGGAGAATAAAATTAGAGGAATTACACTATCTGTTTTTAGGATTTACCATAAAGCTAAAGTAATCAAGGCAATGTGGTATTATAGAAGGGAGAGAGACAGACATTGACTGAACAGCAAGAAGAGTTCAGAAATAGATCCACACAAATATGGCCAACTAATTTTTTTATCGTGGTGCAGAAACAATTCAATACAGTCTTTCTAAACAAATGGTTTTGGAGCAGTTGAATATGAATATGCAAAAAACAAACAAAAAAAACCTTCACTGAAAACTCACATTTCATACAAAAATTAACTCAAAATATATTGTAGATCTAAATGTAAGCTGTAAAACTATAAAAAATTTAGAAGAAAACATAGGATAAAATCTACATGTCTTTGAGTTTCATGACAGGTTCTTAGACATGGTAACAGAAACACGATCCATACAAGAAAACTGACAAAATGAAAAACTTCTGGTTTGCCAACGACATGATTAAGGGGATAAAAGGACAAGCTACAGAGAAAATTGGGAGAAAATATTTGCAAATCACATATCTGACAAATTGTATCCAAAATATATAAAGAATACTCAAAACTTACCCAGAAGAAAATAAACAATTCTAATTAAAAGTGGGCAAAAAGCATGAACAGATGCTTCAATAAATAGGATATAAAAATGGTAAATAAACACATGAAAAGATGTTCAACATCATTAGTCGCTAGGAAAAAGCGAATTAAAACCACAATGACATACAACACACCTAATGAATAGCTAAAGTACAAAATACTGCCAATGTGAAGCACAACAAAGATACAGAGTAACGGGAACTCTTACACTGCCTGCGGGAATGCAAAATGATACAGCCACTCTGGGAATCATTTTGGCAGTTTTTTATAAAATTAAACGTACATTTACGATGTGACTCAGCAATCACACTCCTGGGTATCTACTCTAGAGAAATAAAAGTTTATGTTCACACGAAAACTTGTATGTGAACATTTTAACGACTCTATAATAAGTAATTGCAAAAAATTGGAAACAACCCAGATCTCTCTCAAAAAGTGAATGGATAAGCAAACTGCAATGCATCTATACAAGAGAATACTACTTTGCAATAAAAAAGAATACACTTTTGATACATGCAGTAACTTGGATGAGTCTTAAAAGCATTTTGCTGAAAAAAGCCAGTCTCATCTGAGGTTCTCAAAAAGACAAAACTGTAGAGGAAGATCAGCTCAATGGTTTCCAGGTGGGTAGAGGGGTGTATATAAAAAGGGAAAGTATGAGAGGGTTTTGGGGGGTGATAGAACTATTATGCATCTAGAATATGAGAGTGGTTTCACTCTATGGTAGTTTAAAATAACATTAAAAAGTAATAGTATTAAAGGGCTAACAACTATTAACCAAATGTATGTAGTGTTTAAGTGCTTCTACTTTTACTGCCAAAACACTGAACTTTCATGATAGTAGACCAGAAACAATATTGTTCATCCTTTTTCTGCTGATGAATAGGGTACATTTTTCATTTTACATTTTCATTTAAATTGAGGTTAAATTACATACGGAGTCACCAGATTTAGCAAATAAAAACACAGGAACTTAATTAAATTTCTAACTGAAAATAATTTTTTTGTAGTATAAATGTTTCCCAAATATTGAATGGGACATACTTGTATTTAAAAAAAAAGTTTTTGTTGTTTATCTGAAATTCAACTTAAATGGATACCCTATTTCAACTGGTAATCTTAACACAGAAGAATGCACAGATCCTAAATCTATATAATTGAGTGAACTTGTGTCCATACAAACAACACGCAATCAAAAGACAGAACGTTTCCATCACCCCAGCTCCTTGCTGGCCCCTCCCAGCCCCTCTTCACTACCACTGTCTTCTTTTGATTAGTTTTTGCCTGTTGTGAAACTTCACATGAAGGGAAGTATACAGTGCTCTTTTGTGTCTGGTTTCTTTCACTTAACACGTTTTTGAAATTCACTCCTGTTGTTGTGTGAGTCAAAGCTCCTTCTGTTTTATTGCTAAGTAACATTCCATTGTAAGTCAAACTACAATTTTTAAATCCGTTCTCCTATAATGGACACATAGCTTGGTTCCAGTTGGGGCTATGAATGAATAAACATAGAAAAGTTATAAACACTCAGGTACTACTTTTTGTCAGTATGTTTTCATTTCTTATGAGTAAATACCTAGGACTTGTTTTGCTAGTTCATGGGCAGTTGTATAAAAACTGCCAGCTGTTTTCCAAAGTAGTTATGCCAACTTATATTCCTACCAATAACATTAGAGTTTCAGTTACCCCATATCCTGGCGACTTCGACTACTGTTAGCCTTTAAAAATTTAGACAATCTATCGGCTTTCCTTTTCTGTACTGTTTGTCCATTTTCTGTCTCACCAATTTCTGCCTATATTCAGTAGTCTGTTCCTTCTAGTTACTTAGTGTTTAATATGCTCTTCTTTTTCTAGGTTTCTAAGATAAAAACAGATCACTGATTTTTAAAACGTTCTTTTCTGTTCTAAAGCTACAAATTTCTAAGCACTGCTTTACCTGCATCCCACAAATTTTCACATTTTGTTTTTGCTTTTATTCAGTTAAAAATAAATGTACCTTGTTTTATTTCCAAATATTTGGAGCTTTTCTAAGCATCTTTTTGTTGGCAATTTTTAATTCCATTGTGGTCAGAGCCAAGCATATGGTCTACTTTGGTGAATGTTCCACATTGGGCTTGAAAATAATGCCTGTAGGGATCAATACTGTTTTGATCCAAATGGTTAGTGTTGTTCAAATCAATATTTTTACTGATGTTTTATTTACTTCCATCATTTGCTGAGAGAGGATTATTAAAATGCCCAACGTTGATTATATACTTGTCTATACCTCCCTTTAGGTCTGTCCATTTCGCCTCATGTATTTTCAAGCTGGTATTCAATGCACACACATTTAGAATGTCTTCATGAAGAGCTGTCCCTTTCTTCCCTGTGAAAAGTCCTTCTTTATCTCCAGTATACGCCTTCTTTTGAAGTCTATTTTGTCTTATGTTAATGTAGCCACTTGTTTTCTTATGCTTCCTGTTTGTATGGTCTATTTTTTCCCCACTCTTTTACTTTCATCCTGTGTCCTTGAAGTTTAACTCTTGCAGACACAGATGGTTGTGCTTTTTTAAAAAAAACTAGTTCTTTTAACTAGAATACTTAATTTACATTTAAGCAATTACTGGTATGGTTGAATTTAAATTTATTGTTTTACTACTTTTTTTCTATTTGTCCTATTGTTGCAGAAAGACGTGTTACAGCTCGGTGTTACAGCTCAGTGTTACAGCTCAGTTATGACAGCAACCTGGATCTGGGCGAGAGACCAAGCAGCACTCAGAGAGTTGGAGAACCCAGGTTTATTTCGCCAGCGGGCCCAGGGGATTTAACACTCCAAGCTCTGGACCCCGTCTGTAGGTTTACACAGGCTTTTATAGGCTGCCAGTTTACACTTTGCAACATCATATGCAAATAAGGTATAAGAAAAGTTGACTAATTAGGAACAGGCTTTGTAGAAATGGACCAATCAGGAGGGAGAGAAATAACCAATCACAAGTGAGCTCAGGGAACCAATAGAATTCTAGGAGTAAGTTCCACTTTCCTAGAAGTAAGCCGTTTCAGAGGCAAAAAGTGAGACAGAGCGTCTGGGCCAGGGAACCGGATGGTACTGGCAGGAGAGTAGTGGCCCTGCCCTGCCTGCCCATCTTTTTTTATGGGGCTTCCCACCTCACTATCTTTTTTGACCTTTATTTCCTCCTTTCCTGCCCGCTTTTGGTTAATCATATATCTTTCAGGATTCAATTTTAATTCCTCTTATATTTATTTATTTTACTTCTGCCATGCGTTTTGTTTTGTTTTGATAGTGGCTGCCAAGGGATTACAATACACATCCTTATCACAGTCTACTTGCAGTTAGTATTCTGCTGCTTTAAATAAAATGTAAGAACCCCACAGCTGTATAATTCCCTTTAACACCTGCAACTTCCATTATTGTTTTATATTTTTTATATATTTATATGTTTATGTACTTATGTATTTTACAGCCAAATATATGCCACACTATGTTAAATTGTTAGCTGTCTTTTAAAAATGTGAAGCAAAGAAAACCTGACAGTCACTTACATTTAAATACTCATTTCCTCCCTTCTATCTGATGTCATTTACCTTCAGCCCAAGAAACCTCCCTCAGCTTTCCTTGCAGTGCAGGTCTGCTAGTGACAAACTCTGTTTTCACGAAGATTGCTTTGCCTTCATTTTTGAAGGATATTTTTACTGGATATAGAACACTGGACTGATCGGGTTTTGTTTTGCTCTTAAATTTCTGTAAAGATTTTGTCTTTCCATTGTCTTCTGACGGCCACTGTTTCCGATGAGAACAACCCCTACTGATTCTTTCATCTCTAATTTTCGTCAGTTTTAACTGTGATCTGTTTGTTAGGTATGGTTTTCTCTATTTATTCTTCTTGGAGTTCACTGAACTTACTGGACCTGTGTACTCATAGGTTCACCAAACTTGGGAAAATTTTGGCCTTTACTCACTCATATTTTTTTCTGCCCTGTCTCCTTTCTGTTCTTCTGGGATCCAGTTACTTATATATTGAACTGCTTGATATTGCTCCACATGGCACTGAGGTTCTGAGCTTTTTTTATTTACATTCCTCAGATAGGGCAATTTCTATTCACCTGTTACCTGTGCTCTGCTATTTAGTCCATTTGGGTTTTTCTTTGCTTCCATTTCTCTGCTGAGAGTACCCATTTATATTAATTTGTTACAATCACTTTCCCTTTTTATCCTTGAACATAGTTCTAACAGCTGCTTTGGAATCCTTGTCTGCTAATTCCAGTACCTGGATTATTTTAGGATCTTTTTACTGCGTGCTTTTTTCTTTTGGACCATAGTCATATCTTCCTGTTTCACTGCATGCCGCATAGTATTTTAAAACATTCCAGGCATTGTTGATCGATAGATTCATTTCATTATCATGTGGTGGAAGTGATAGGCTTCGTCCTAGCAGGCAGTTAAATTATTGGCCGGTCACCTCGATTTTATGGAGGCTTGATTTTACATTACGTTAAAGATTCTGTCTTTAGTTTTAGCACAAATCCTTAGTCCCGGGCATAACCTTTATCGCTAATAATACACAACCATTCTAGGGATTTGATGGAAAGCCTGAGGTACTTATCAAGCCTTCCAACTTACCGGGATTCAAATCTGTTTTCTCTTGCGACACAGAGCAAAAATTTCTGCTCAGCTTTTTCAGCCTTCCAGATATGGCTCTCCACCAGAGTCATCGGAGCCTTCCCTGCACATGCACAACGCAGGAGTTAGATTTAAGGGGAAATTATACACAGATTGGAAGCCTTCTTCCTCAGCACCATCTTCATTTCTAGGATCTCTTCCTTCAATTTCAGCTCATCCAGCAGTCCCAACTCCTCTAACACCTCAAGCCTGTAAGACTGCGGCTTTCTCATGAGCTCTAGCCCTCCCCTCAACCAGACAGACTGGTGAATGCCCTCAGGGAAAAGTCATAGAAGCAGAGCTCTCAGGCTATTCTGGTCACTCCCCAGTGCCAAGGTTTGTCCATTAAAAGCTATTTCACTACAACCAAAAGCAGAAGGCCTTCATTTTATTATTCTTCAACATTTAATTTAACGCCTTGGAAGAAAATACTGGTAGAACTAGTACTTAAATATCCTTTGGCTCTCTTCCCTCTTGTGTCCAACAGATTGAAAACAGATTGTTTCACATATATTAAGATATCTTTTTATCACAACTGAAATGAAATAACTCAAAAGAATCTCTTTTTAATTGATGCTTCCAGAAAATAGGGAAGTATCTGCTCAACTTCCAATGAATTTACTGAACAAAGAGGTCAGATAAATTGATTAGAACATGGAAACACAGCTGACTGACCTTGAACAATGTGGGGGTTAGGGGCACTGACGCTCCATTAAGTTGAAAACATCCACAGTTCCACATCCATGGATTCAACCACCTGTGGATTCAACCAACCAGATTGTGTAGTACTGTAGGATGTATTAAGTGAAAAAAAAATCTGTGTACAAGTGGACCCGTGCAGTTCAAACATGTGTTCTTCAAGGGTCAACTGTACTCAGAGTTAGACCAACTAAACTAACACGTAGTAAAGCTATTTCTGTTATAAACTGGAAAAGTACAAAACTTTATAGTCATGAAATATAAAAAATGGGAGTGTGATTTACAACTAGGAAGAAGACTGTGGCTACTTGCATACACGTAGAACTGTATTAACTGTTAAGTGATATGACAAATCTTGACTAATCCATTGTTGTCTTCAAACTTAATTTTATTTGAATTTTATTTTGTAGTCAGCAAGTTTTCCATTTGTCAATTTGGATGTGAAAGATGCTAACTGAGACCAAGCAGCAACTATACATGGCTGGCTGAACATTCATAATTCAACCATTATACAACCTCCAAAATACAGCAGAACATGAGCCACATAATTAGGACGTCAGCTAAACGCGACAAGACAATTCAAAAGGATGTCACTGTGTGGCATGTACTCAGCTGAGCTTTAAGTAAGAGTGTTGGGTGGGGACTTACTCCTCCCACCTCTGTTTACCTGCATTAATGCCAAACGCTGTCAGGACAACTTATCTCGCAGTCAGTACAGCTGACTTTGGAAGAAGGAAGAAAGTTCCACCTTGTATAAACTGGTTTCATAAACAAAAATTGCTCCTCAATAATTCTGCCTATGGATGTCTGTCTACAAGTTTTCCAGTTTGGTCTGCTCCATGTATGCACATCCTGAAAAACTGCCAAAACCGCAGCAACTGATGATGTCACAGGGAAAAATTCACTGCCACAGGAAACCAAGCACTGTGAGTCAACACCTTTCTTCTTGGTCACTTGCTTTATACTTATTATGTAAACCAAAAGGCCTGTTTGATTTGTTATACAAATACGTGTAGGTGCATACATGACTGACGTTAACGTCTCACAAGAGAAACGGTCTATGTTCGGAGCCCATCAACGCTTTGTGATTCTGAGCTATTTTCTGGTATGGAAAACAGAGTCAGCATCTCTATCTCCAGTGGATGCAAGCTGCCTCCTGTGATAATCAAGGAATGCAGTGGTCCTCCCAAGTCCACAGTACACATCTGCTGCAAAGTGCCTGCTGCAATTTTCTGGTCCTCAGCTCCAACCCTGGCTAAGCCAACACAGAGTGTCTCCTCGGTGATTGCTATCAAAAAAAAACAAAAAAAAAAGACACGGCCATTCAATTCAGTAAATGCATTATCCTCAATCAATTCAAACTAACACTAGTACCAAAAGTACATATAAAGAAGCCACAGATAGCGTAAGTCCCCTTAGTTGCTCATTATGGACCAACCATCTACTGACTTATCTAAGGCTTTTCTAAATGATTTGCACTCCCTGACATATGAACTGAAGCAGTACTTCCTAACTTTACCCTTCCAGAATTCCAAAGGCTCACCTTCAAGTTTTTACGACTTGATGACCAATTACCTGCATCCATACTCTACTGCACAGCATCTGTCTTTTAGCAGATTCTAAGTGAACAATGTTTAATACATGCTTATATTTTAAATAAAATGTCTGGGATATAGTCACATCGACCAAGTACTGGAAAAGCCAGGGGATTATGAGATTAAAACACAGATTTGAGTTTGTGTTTGGCCACTTAATCAGCTACGTGACAAACTTCATTTTTATTTCTTCCATTTTTTAAAAAATGGAATACTGTCTCTCTTAAATGGTGGTTTAAGGGCTGAGATAATAAATATGAAAGTACCTAGTAAACTACAGAGCTGTTAACAAACAACAGGCATTATGACGTTACTTACGCTTTTCAGTTCAAAGTAGCCAGCATCAGTGAACTTTAGTTTTATTCAATCTGATGCAACAGCTGAAGAGCTGACCCTTTTCTGGCTTTGTTTAGTTGGGAAAGCTGTCCTGATTGAAAAATGGTCAAAATGGGCAAATGGTGTCTACAAGGACAAGCAAGCCTGTAAGGAACTCTGTACGAAGTTACGGATATAGAGCGTCCTTGCAGATCATTTGTTTCATGACTTTAAAAGGGTCTACTGAGAAAAAAGTAAGCAATGGTCATCCAAGAATCTCTTCACGTATCTTTTCTATCAAGGAATAGGTGCTCAAAGCCAGTCAGTACCTTATAACAGAACCTAATGACAGATTCGTTTAAGAACCTTTCAATAAAACAGTACTGATAATGAACATTTTATTATATATCATATCCACTGTATCCAGACATTAGGAAGGTAAGGATCAATTCTCCTGTCTTTATCCTCTAGAAAGCTACACCTGGTCTCAGTGTTGAGAACAAGAAAAAGCAGAATAGGTAAACTTCTGCTGGACAGATCTCACTAAGGGTTTGGGCTAAATGAAGTTCTGTATTTTACCAAAATATTTATATATTAACATATTTACATAAAATCTGATTTATAATTAATTTGTTAAAAATCCTCACTTTCTAGAATGATATTAATTTTATTAGGAAGAACTCCATTATTTTTCTTTCAGTACAACTTTCAGCCTATGAGATTTAAGGAAGTCCAAAAAAAAATGAGAAAAAATACAATGTGAACACACTGACTCTTGCCTCAGTGGTATTAGTGTGTGTGTGTGTGCGCGCGCGCATGTGTGTGTGCGTGTGTGCATGTGACAGATGTTCTGTCACACCCACATCTCAGCGCAGCAGCAGGGGAACACGAGAGCCCTTTTAGGGTCCTGAGTACCTGGATCTTCTCCACGGATTCGCTGATTCTGAACAACCTCCAGAAGTTGCTGGGCTGCTTGGTTTACACTCATATACCGAGGAGGGTCATAGATCTTCCTTCCCCTGTAAGTGTAAAACTAGATGCCACTGCTCTTAGCCATAAAATTACGTAATACATTTTAATGCAGTTACGCCCCCAGATATACTCAATCACCACTGTCTACATTCTGTCTGAAGCTGTCACATGTTACCTTTTTTAAGCATACATTCAAGCACAGACACAGTGATGGTTATACGTTTCTTAAGTGTTTTTCATTGTCCTACTTTAAATGCCCTCTCCTCTTACTGAATTGTTGGCAGAAATAAAATTCCAACAACTTAAAAGATAAATGGTTAAATCAAAGTTACTTTTATTCAAAGTGATATCTTAGGCAAAAATAATTCAAAATAAGTGGCAATTTGTTCTATACCCTCGCTTAGTCATGTTCTATAGTGTTCACTTTAATTACCATGTTTAACTACAAATTCTTCTTTTCACATCTTCCTCTAAGAATAAGTACACTAAAGTGATAAATACCTCAAAATCTTAGAGGGTAAAATACGTTTACTTCCATATGCCTCAAAAGCCCACCACTTTTGACCAATGATCAAAATTAAAACATTGTTTTTGTAGTTTACAAAACAGTTCATATAGATTATTTTAGTGACTTTCAAAACAATTCTGTAAGTCAGCATTGTCCAAGAGAAATATAATGCAAGCCATAAACATAATTTAAAATGTTCTATAGTAACCACATCAGGCAAAAAAACCAAAATTAATTTTAATAACATATTTATTTGGCCTCATATATCCAGAATATTATATTTCAACATCCATTCCTATAAAAATTATTAAAGATTGCTTTTGTATTTATTCTTTGAAATCCGGACTATATTTTATATTTTAGCACATCTTAATTCAAATGTTAAATTTTCATTGGAAATACTTGATCTGTATATTTCATAAAATTCATAGTTGTAAAAGTAGATTTACATATTGCACCTCTAAATATACTTAAATGTTTTCTAATAACTAAGTTGAGTATTAGTTTTAAATTAATTAAAATTAAATTATAAATTCACTTCCTCAGTGACATTAGCCATACATATTTAAAGTGCTCATTAGTCACATGTGGGGAGCAGCTACTGCATGGGACACTGGATCTACAAGCACAAAAGGATTATTACTCCCATTATACACAGGAATGGAAGTAACTTGCCCAAGAGCACATACCAGAGGCCAACTCAAGACTCAAAGCCTGTCTTCTGACTCCCAACTAACTCATTCCACAAATATTTATTGAGTGCCGATTAGGTGCCATTGCTACTTCCACTCTACCACACTGCTTACAATTTCACAAGGCTGAAAGTGTTTTAATTTTGCACTGTTACTGGAAGCTGGTTTTCAACAATCTTTAGAACTTACGTCATTTAAGTAGAATTTATGTTCATGGAATTAAAACAGATGTAAGCATTCTCAGAACAAGAACTTACTTGATTAGATTTTCCAAAGACTGCTCCTTTATTTTGATGTCTGTAGGAAGCAAAAAATAGTTCTCTTTTAATTAACTACTTTACCCCAAATCCTACACATAAACTTCAGTTGAGTCATCTGAATTTTTGGTAAACATTTTTCTCAAGTCTCTAAAACGCTAATTTGAGAGTTTGTGACAGTCTTCCCTCATGGTGGCATGTATCTGGTCACTTTTTTTAACTTCAATAATGATCATATTTCATTTGCATTCTTTTTTATTGATGTAGAGTCAGTTTATACTGTTGTGTCAATTTCTGGTGCACAGCATAATGTTTCAGTCATTCATATACATTCATATATTTGTTTTCATAGTCTTTTTCATTATAGGTTACTACGAGATATTGAATATAGTTCCCTGTGCTGTACAGTAGAAACTTGTTGTTTATCTATTTTATATATAGTAGTATCTGCAAATCTCCAACTCCCAATTTATCTCTTCCCACCCCGTTTACCCCCTGGTTCTGGTCACTTTTTTAATGGAAACATAGAGAAGAATGGAAGCTTGCGGTTGTGTGAAGGTCATTAGTTCGAAAACAAACATGAGGTTGGCCCTGAGACCATCCTGAAAGGATCGAATTTCCTCTTGGAAAAGAAGACACAGGAAAGAGTTAGATAAATACTGGCATACACTACCTAACAGCTAATCAAAGTCTTTGTGTTCATTTCCATTAGCTGGTCACGGCACAGACCCAACTGAAAAGTCTTGTCATGTTCCTATTCTTACCTATTTTTCAGGCACTAGCATATAAACGTCAGTGCATGTAACACAGATAGAAGAAAATTCTTACTACATTTTGAAACAAGACTTTTGCTTTCTTGTGAATGGTAAGACATGTGTAATAACTTATGGACAGACATTCTGATACCAAATGTTCACACTTGTAGCAGGGCTTTTCCGAGCCCTGACTGCCAGGTACGGGGCTACCAGGGAGGCCAAGACACACAGAGCCTCTGCTCTCACAAAGCTTGACAATGCAACCACCACAAAGATTTGATTCTCTACACTTTTTAATCACTGATGCTCAGCTAAACAATTCGGTAGAAGGTAAAAAAGCAGAATCACTCTACATCCTCGCAGGAACTCAGTACACAACAGCTGCTTCCTGCTCTACATGCAGAAAACAAATGGTTCAGCCAAAGTTTTTGCAAAAATAAATATAGTGTAACTGAGGGGTCTTTTTGATAGACTTCTACAGCTTTCCTAAGTGATTACAAAAGTTTTTCTTCTAAAAGATACTAAAGAGTTTGCTTGGAAAATATTCCAGAGATAATCCCTTATATGTATTTCTAAATGTCCTTGGAACCAGTAGTGAATTTTTCAGGTTTGAAATATCATAAATTATTTAATATTTCCACTTGTCTGGCACATACAGGAAAAAATGCATAGCTGTTACTGAAATATGGCCAGTAATATAATCAACGGTATATAAGTCAGCATAGATTTCCTTTACCTGATACTTGTAATATTTTTTAAAAATTCAATACATGTATTAGTTCATTCACCTTAAACTTCTGAAATGTTATTTGTGATAGTTAAGTTTTTAATTTAATATTTTCATTTTTACCCTTTTAATGATATGCTCTACAGAATTTGATTTTAAAAAAATGAAGAGGGTTAGGGAGAACTTTTATAGGCAAATGCGTTTTAATTAAACATAAGACTGCATCAGTGAATTTTTAATCTCAAGCCAGACTCATCTTAATACTTACTTGTCTTCACACAGTCCATAATTATTCCTTTCTACTTCCACTTGCTCGAAGGTAAGCGTCTCCTAGTCATCTCAGTACCCAGCATAATGCAAACCCAGCAGATACTCCATAAATGTCTACTCCATAAATAAATTTGTTCACACGGCTCTATGACCAGCCAGCCACCAGCCCATCTTAAACTATCTACCCCTTAAGTAGGGTAAGTCCCAGCTCTAAGCCTTTAGTGACTTTCCCTCAAATGCTCTTTGTAATAACCATACAATTAATGCTGTATTTTATTCATCTCTAATTAACATCATACATATCAGTCTTATCTTTCCAAGCAAATTTTAAATTCTATATGATTTTTTTTTACCATGACATATTCCAACTAATCTCTATAGGGCTTGGCCCACTGATGGCATTCAATAAATACATACTAATTTAAATAATGAGAATTCCAGGTGATAAAAATGATGAGATCTATGGCTTGAGAATTTGTAATCATGATATCTTATACTTTACACCTTGTTCCTGTTTTTGTTAGTGGAGCAAGGAAGATAGATTGTTTAACCTTGTTTGTCTTTTCCCAGGAAAGCCAAGAAAAGAGGCAGCCCTTAGACAGAGTTCAGGAGCCAACGTTCTGGTTTGTCCTTCCTGCTTCTCCATACAATAGAACACAATTGTTTTCTACACTTTCATGTACACGGCATGTTAGTTCCAGCTAGATTTCAAAACCCTGAGGGCAGGACCTGTGTCTAATACTTCCTTAGTATTCCACAGAACCTAATTCCACATTGGGCACAGAGTAAACATTTGGTAAATAACTGTAAATTGATTTTCTAACTTCCTTCCCAAAGCTTCCAAAAGATTAATCCTATTTTTCCCCCTTTTCCCCACATTTTTTATGACATGAAAAAGTGATCAGGTAGCTTGCCTCTTAAGATTCTTTTCTCCCCATTGTTTTCAAACCTCTCAGTTCTGCTGTAAAACACACACACAAATACACACACACACACACACACACACACACAAGTATCTGAGCTCCAATGAATGCCTATTTTCTATCCCCCAGTGGCATATGCTTCCCCTCTGCCTTTAATAAAAGTCCCCTTAATGGCCGCCCTTCTCACATCATTCTACTTTGACTTTCTACATACTGCTGGCCAAACTGGATCTAAGTTTAAGACTACATGATGGATATATCTAATGGCATATTCCACATGAATTAACAAGTGTGTTACTGTGTGCTTGCAGTAAGAACTACAAAAAAGGAAGACCTGTATCTTTCCACATGGAAAATCCACAGACAAAACTATAAAGATAATTGATTAATTATGAATTACTAAATTGCATGGACAATAAACTAAAACAAGGAAACATTACCCTACCAGTTAATTGTGGGGTACAGGCATAAGCCAAAAAAAGTCACAGAAGCATTCATGGCCTGATCTGGATCTGGAATTAAGTAGGTGTCACTGTTAATGGAATAAAAGGAATGTATTCTGGATGCAAGAGTTAAAGATCTTCTGTGCCAACAGGTAATAAGATCAAATCTGAGGGAAAAAAACTAAAAATAAACTTAAACCAATTAACTTTCATTAAATACTTATTAAACAGCTTCACTGTGCCAGACTTCTAGACATTACGGAGAGGGGAATGAGCAAGACAATGTCCCTGCTCTTATGAAGCAGAGAAGAAAACAAGTTAACACAGTAATTCAGATAGATGGTAAGACTGAAAAGAAACAACCCAAAATCATGGGAAAGAGAATCACTGGGGGTTACAGGCTGTACCACATGAGATGAGGGAAAATTTCACTTTAGATCAGGAGTTGGCAAACTTCTGTAAAGGGCCAGGTAGCAAATATTTTAGGTTTTGAGGGCCACAAGGTGTCTGTCGTAACTACTTATCACTGCCACTGGAGCATGGAAGCAGCCACAGATGCTACATAAATGAAGTAGCATGGCGGTGTTCCAATGAAGCTTTACTTATAGAACAGCCCGTGGGCTGGATTTGATCCATGGGTGCTTGTGTACTAACCCTTGCTCTAGATAACTTCCAATTTCTACCCTGTAAGAAATGCTAATCATTAGTAAAACTTTCCTATAGTCTTTTAAAAGAGACATATTAATGGGGGTTTTGATAACATGCAAATTATATATCACTGAATAATAAAGAACTGGCTATACTGTACAAATAACCTGAATGTTTTTGGCAAACGGGATGCTTTTCTAACGTTCTGAATATCTGTACATACTATAAGGGCCAAAACCATGGGTTCATTCTTTGCTCTGATTCTGTACCATGTGGCAGATATTCTGCTGGGTAACTTCACACACAGTATCACCAAAACAGTGCAATTCAGTGTATGATCCAAGGCCTGATGCCAGTATGTAGCATTTTGTTACCAGTAAATGATAAAGAAACTTCAGGAGAATGAATATTTATCAACACTTACAACAATTTGACTCTGACATAAAAGATCAGAAATTTTAAAATATACATGTATGCATGTATGTATATATATTTATATGTGTGTGTGTGTGTGTATAAAAGAACAACACTGGCTCCTTCACCACAAACAGTATAGGAAGTACTTCTCTGAGCACTTCCATGAGGCAAGGAAAGATGACTCCTATGTGATAAAAACAAAGGCAAAGGTGAGGACTGCTCACAGTGCTCTCTAGCTGGTAGGCAGCAGCACTCAGACTTTGTCTTCTGATTCCAAGTGTCATTTCCAAGTTGTCCAAGATGCCAGATAGCTCTTTTCTGTTTACCAATCCCCAGATTGAAACTTTGGTTAACAGTATTTGTACACCATAGACTGTAGCACAGGAACTGATAGTGAATGTGAATCAAGACAATGCCAGTGCCTCTCAGGCAAATACCACCCACTCCTTCTGAAGCCCTGTCAGTACCATCACCTTTGTGTACAAAGACAGCGATCCCAGCTCTTTCCACACTAGGTGGGGAACAGGATTTGGCAGCATGATACAGTGAGAAGAGCTAAGAATAACAGGCTATTTGGATTCTCCCAATTCTGCAACCAATAAGCTGGGTGACAGTGGGAAAATGATTCACTATCTCTGGGCCTCAATCTCATCTGGAAAACAAGCTTTAATTAGAAAATCTCCAGAGTCACTTCCAGATCTGTAGTTCTGTGATTCTGCCAGCATCAGTACTGCAGTACTCAAAGAACATCTCAAGGGAGACCCAGGATGGCGCTTGGTAAGAATGAATGCTCAGTGCAAGTCTGTTGAATTGCAGTTAAGTTGACAAGGACAGAGTCTTCATGGACAAATAAATGGGTGAGCGATGGGATGCTGGGGAGGATCTACTAGGGCAAAAGTGGGCAGTGGCACGTATGTAGGAATAGCCACATGATAGCTGGAGCAGGAAATTCATGTCTCCCCAGGAGTACGGGAAAGAGCATGGGATGTACAGAGCAGCTAGACTGTATCCTTTCTTATCTCTAGCTAGTTATCCACAGAACAGTTTCAACTTAACACAAAATCAAAATGAGAACAATGTGACAACTCCACACTGGGACCCTAAGGAAACCCCAGAGCCCTTACCCAGTAAGCACAATGTGTGCAAGCCGCTCTGTCTGTTCTTCTTCACTTTGTCAAAGAAGCTTTCTGGTCGCCAAGTATCCGTCCAAAAAACAATAGACACTGTCTCTCCAAACTTATACAACTGGGAAAAATAAAAACATTGATTAATGATGGAACAATTCACCAACTACTATTTCACAGATAACAACCAAAATAAAAAATGAGAACCGAACTTGAGAGGGACCCTGGATCAAATCTGTCACAAAAAAACGGTAATAAAATTTCTTTCTGATCCACAGCAGCTGGTGTCATTCTGATGCCCTTTCAGTGGGACGCTTCTAGTATTTCTCCATTCAGTATAGGAACGTATGTAGCTAGTTCATGATTTAGCTAAGTTGCTGCTAAAAAGACTGAAATACAAAGAACCTAGAAGGAAGCCAAAGGGGACGGGGGGGAGGAGAGAAAGACTTTTGAGCAGTCAGAACCAGGTTCACAAGGTTAATATTATCCTCACTTAACACATGAGAGACCACCAGAGCTCAGAAAGATCAACTGACTTACCTAAGGTCATACAGTTAGTAATTAAAAAGACACTCAGACCGAGGTCTGAGGAAGCGCTCCTTTCCACACGCCATCTCAGTAAAATTCACACACTGTACTCACTGCAGCCATGCCGCAAAACCTACCCCCTTACTTTACCCACTATTTGTTCCCTCACTATAGAGTCCAATAAGGGCCCTTTCCCAAACTTCCTCCTTTCCCCTCAAGTGTCCTGCCCGCCTCACTTGACTATTACACAACCAAGAAGCTTGCTTGCTTTCAGCTTGCTTCCAGACTGAATGCACATCTCACTACTGTGAGTCCAGCTCCAAATCTTATACTGAGGAAATTTAGTTTTGAATGTTGGTTCTGCAACTTGTTAGCTGTGTGATGTTACTCTTTCTAAGTCTTAATCTCTAAAATATGAACAGCGACAACATAGTGTCCTTCCTACCTGTAGGGCTGTGTGCATCACTAACATGTAAAAAGTTATTCAAATAGTGAATGATATGCTATTTTTAGTTTTTATCTAGGCACTGTACAAAATATATTATTTTCAAAGACAATATATGGTAAAATATAACACTTAAGTTGTTATGCAAAGATTTAATTATTCAATTTAAACAGTGCTTAAAAGAATTTTTATTAGAGCTGGAAAGCACCAGATGCTAGACATCACATCTAGTCCTCTGCCACAGATTAACTGCGTAATTGAAATAGCTGTGTGACTTCGGGAAATCACCTAACTTTTCAAGCCTAAAGTTCTTCATTTGCAAAAGAAACTGGTCTGGAGAAAGGATTTATCGTCCTCAGGCTTCTCAGTTTTCACAAGCTGCTGCCAGGGGTAAGAAGGAGGCAAACGGGGAGGAAACAGAGAAGCTGGGGTGTTCAGGGTCCTCCATCCCTCCATCCCTAGAGAAGCTCAACTTTTCTCGATTTTTATGTACTGAGGTCCTAAAAACGATCACCGGTACTCATGACGGTGATCTGTGTTTCCAAGGGAAGATTCATCACATTCCTCAAATGGCCACAACCTCCAACCTACCTACCAGTGGGCTTTATTCCCAAAGTCCACTTGAAAATTCTCTAAAAAGGTATTTCCCCACAGAAGTCATGCCATCTAGTGGCAGTCGAATTCCCTGGTTAGTGTACAAAGACCCATGTAATTCTTAAGAATTCAGTCATAAACCTTCGAACCACAACTAGCATGGTTTCTCTGTAAAAAATGTATTTAGGGTTCCAATGTGAGACTCCTGGAATACATTCACCCAAGCTACGAGGAATGAGCCTAGCTCTGCTGGGGGCTTCCATTACTGCTACTATCCCACGAGAGGCAGATTTATTTAACAAATATTTATTATAGATCATCCACTACACAACAGGCTTTATGATCTGCACAGGCATAAAGTGAGAAGCAAAGCGGAGCGAGGGTCCTCACAAAGTAAGCAGTCTACCTTACACCTTACGCAGCAGGTGAAAAAGCTCTGGAGTCAGAGCTCATGGTTACTAGATGGGTGACTTTCAGGAGGAACTCCCCTGAAAAATGGGTATAATAACTATAACCCTAATAATGTGTTTTGTTAAGGATTAGATGGCACTGTATGTAAAGTGCCTAGTGCCATCGAAAAGACGCAATAAATGTTAGGGATTTGATGACATAAAATGAGAACGTGTGTAGTGATGGTATGAAAATGTTCTAAAATGCTGTGTTGTGCTATAATCCAACTGCTTTCTTACTGGAGTGAACTCAAAAATGTTACCAAATATTTCAAACTATGCTTATGATTTAATTCTGACAAATTCAACTGTTTACATTCTCAAAGGATTTTTGGCATCTCTGATCAGATTTTGAAATACTATTATTACTCTATTAAAAAAAACTTTAAGGGAAAACCATTAAAGTTAAAGAAAATTGTATGTAGCTATATATAAATACTTTGACTAGGTCTTCAATATTTTAAGACTCATGGAAGTATAGTCATGGAGGTCAATTCATTCAGAAAGAAGGGGCTGGATCATTTAAAAGAGAATTGAGATGCTAGTCACATATAAACACTGGCTGAAACACTTTGTGTAAAATCGTCTTTGAATTGTCTCATTTGGGGGATTAAAGAAAACCTCACATAAGCACTGCTTTCTAGGACCCTGATTTATAGACTGCAACCATTTCCACTGCTGTGGTGCAGACTTCTTCAATGAATTCTGGAACATTATGCAAACGGTTTCACCATTTAGATGTTAGTACCTCAAAGAACAGAAGGACCAGTTCCTTTGTGTTTCACAATTCAAGGACCTACCAGTAAACTATAAAAGGAAACTGGAACAAAATCCTACTGTGATGAGAACTGAGGTTGCAGAAGCCTAAGTACCTACCGTCTTACTTATAAGTGTGAGCCTTTGTGCTGTGATCGCTTTCCCCCAAACCATTACTGACGCAAATCTGTATTTAAAAATTACAAAAAGAGCTGTTTTCAAGAATAGTAGGTAAACACAGCCCTTTTTTTGTTTTAACCTGGAGTAAGTTTTTAGAAAAAGTAGTTTATCTAACTTGATATTAGGTCACGTTTTTATCAATGAAAACAAACAAAAACTCAATTCAAAATGATCTATTTAATTATATGTAAGGCACTAGAGTGAAGAGATGCACAAGAAAGACAAGTATTAGATAGTAAATAATAATTATAAAAAATTAGATGTAGATTGAAAGTAGTATAAGAGTGCAGCCTTTCCCCCACTTAGAGAGCGCCTGAAGGGTAACTTCTGAATAGACAGGATATATGCTGCACCTTAAAGGATGAGTAAGATTTAGACTGGGGATGTTGAACAAGGCAGAAGAATCAGATGGTATGAACAAAGTAACAGGGATGGGAAATCTTGGGCAATACTGAGAATAGAATTAAGCAACTATCCCGAAATAGGTACTGCCTGACTTGCCTCTAACAAGTATCTCTAATTCCTGACATCTTACCAGATACCAATTCCTGTCAATTATAGCTCAATAATTTATCTGGAAACTACTAATTTCTTTTCCCTCTACCTTAGTTTGAGCTCTCAATACCACTTGCCTGAGTGACTTTTAACTTGCCTCGGTCTTTTAACTCATCTCTCTGCCAACATTCCCTTTCTTTTGGAAGCATTGAGGTCTTTGTAAATTGCATTTTATTATTAGGCTTTAATACTTTTGGTACTTTATATTCAAATAAAAATATTTTGTTGTTTTAAGTTAAAAATATATATTCTGCATATGAAAAAATCAGAAAATTTAACTTACTAAGAACTCTACTAAACCTCACATGTATCTTTTATATATGTCTATCCTAAATCTGGTCAGTTACGTCTGTGCGGTAAAAGAAAGCTGACCCAGCAGAGCTGTCAAAAAATGTACCACAAAGCCATACAATCAAGAGTTACTAGTTTTCTCTTCGATAGAGAATCCTGGTTTTGGAGTTGTTGTTTTTAATCCTCACATGCATTTTGCTTATGAATGTTGATATACTGATTTCTGCTGACAGTAAGAAAGATTAGACACATGGCCACACACTAGGTACACAGATAAAGCTGAATGACTATGTTGACAAAAGAGCTACAAGATTTATATTTTCACACACAAATGAGAACCCACATATGAATTAAGTGAAAAAATTACAATTTAAAGCATACAATTCCAAAGACAAGATCCAACTTAGGGTGGTGGTAGGGGGTGGGGGGAGATAAATAAATAAATCAGCAATTCAACTCAGGAAATACTTGTTGCACATTGATTATACGCACGGCACTACAATAAAGTACTAGGAAGATGTGAAGATGAGCAAATCAAAGATTTTACAATATGGTAAGCACTTATAGGATGGAGGTTTACCAGGATTGTTTGAGTAGAAGAATGGTACAATCAGATTTACAATTTAAGCAGAAAACTATGAAGTATAAGAGAATACTGGCAAGGTGATTATTAAAATAGTGATAAAAAAAGGAAATGGAAAGGAAGGAAAAAAAATTTAGTATGCCCATGATTTAACAGGTGGTCAAAAATAATTCCAAAGTGACTAAAAGAATAGAGAACTTATTAGATGAGTTCTTCTAAGCTTACACAGGAACACGGAGTTCTGATATTATCAGAACCAGTTTAAGTGCTTTGTACTAGTTAGGTTTTATCATTTTTACAATAGTCCCTGGACAACAATGAAATCAATTTAATGCTTCTGAAAACTAATAGTGAGAATTACTATGGCAATGGGGAGGGTATAGCTCAGTGGCAGAGTGCATGCTTAGCATGCACAAGGTCCTGGGTTCAGTCCCCAGTACCTCCGTAAAATCAATCAATCAATCGATCAATCAAATTACTACCTTCCCCTCACCCCAAAAACCTTAAAAGAAGAAAAAGAACTACTACAAGGACAAAAATGCTAATTAACACACTGAGTGTTGTGTTACGATAAAAAGGAAGGAAATGAGTTGTTACTCTTTGAAAGCAGTATGTATTTTTTCCGAAGTAAAAATGTATTATATAAATGCAGGAACATATGGCAATAAACAAGGTTACTTACACAACAGCCAGAGAAAGTGGAAGCATTCCATAATGTTGAGAAAGTTATACAACCTCTTCCCTGAAGTCAGCTACAACCGATAATGCAGTTTTTAAGCAGAAATCATTACCTGGTTTCATCCAACTACCTCATTTATCTTTCTTTTAAACTGTCTCAAAACCATTTTAGTCACCAAACTTTTACAAAAGAATTAATATATTTTAATACACAAATGACTAACAATACATGATAAATACCACACAAAGTATTTTAGGATCTGTAATTCTTCTTTTATTTAGTCTGTCAGATTCAGGAGAATGTACACATAGTAAGTGCTAAGTAAAAAGACTGAGAAAATACACCAAAAGGTAACTAGGTCACCTTAGGTGGTGGGGCTATGGACGCTTTCATCTTCTTTTTTATACCTACTGTATTTTCCTAATTTCCTAATTTCATTTATCATCAAGAAACAGAAGTTATTTTTTAAATGGCTCTTCAAAAGCAGAAACAATGATATATAAAAGCAGTTTTGATTCTGCATGATTAAGCTGCTAAATGTTTAACTTGAAGATTTCAAGAAAAGGACTTTGTTCCTCTTGTCTTTTGTGTATTAAGAAAAATCCCTGATTTTTCATTATCAGGAATGTCTAAATACAAGCACCTTGCCTGACTCCAGACAAATAAATGGATTTTTCTTGATTAGAAAAATCCTCAAAATAGAAATAATTTAAGTGTTAGAAATGTCTGTTACTTAAGAATTTCAAATAACATGATTTTAAAGTATATACATTTATAATCAATATTTTAATTTTGAAAAAAATCTTAAAATTAACTCAGTGAAAATTTGAGAATCTAATATATTTTGGTCAAGGTAACCTTTGCCTAAAGTTGGAAAATAGGCCGGCTTTTTAGCTTCCAAATCTACAGGATATTAGAACTTATCTAGGTTAGCATGTTTCGTATTTTTTTGTGCCAAATCTTTTTTTCCAAATGCATTCTTAAATAGACCATCACTGATGTTAAAGATAATGGCAGGGCTCTTCAGGGATTTTCTCTTCGTGTTTTGGTGTCAATTACTTTATTATCAGCAGAACCCTAAAGCAGCTACTAAATCGTGGTGCACTTTGAAAACCACTGATCTTGTCCAACATTCCTCTCTGTTTGCACCTCATCCCCTTGTGGTTAAGAAACTTAAGAGATCCAGAAAAGTTAGATGACTCCATTATAGCCTGAGCAAAAAGTAAAAACAAGACCTTTCAATTTGCAGTTAAACTCTAAACCTTTTCCATTATATCCATTGTTTTTCTGTTACTAATTCTTCCCCCAATATGTAGGCAGTTTTTTATGTGACATATTTCAGTCTTGTGTTAACTAATCTCTAGATTGCCAACGTTTCTGTGCTATGTATGTATGTATTCATTTACGTGTTTCTGTAATACCTTGCAGATTCTCCAAGCACTTCCACGACTCTATTTTTAACTGTACATTTCCCTCTGCTGGGAATATCTTTTGTCCTCTTTTCCATCTAGCATACTTCCTGTAATTCCTTTTTTAAACCATTTTATTGAGGTATAATTTATATATCATAATATTCACCCATTTGAACTATACCTGCAATGATTTTAGTGAATTGCACCAAGTTAGGTGCAACCATCACTATATCAAGTTTAAGAAAATTTTTATCACTCCGATCGGATCCCTTACATCCATTAACAGTTAATTCCTGTTTTCATCCCCAGGCCCAGCCAACCACTAATTGCTTTCCGTCTCTATAGATTTGCTTTTCCTGGACACTTCATGTAAATGGAATCATAAGATATGTGTTTTTTTGTGTCTCACTTCTTTCATTTAACATACATATACGTAATATCTATGCCATGACTACTAATTCTTCGTAAGATAAAAGGAGACCTCAGGTAAGTATCCAGGCCTTCAAGAATCCGGGAGTAAGAGAAACCCAATCCCAAACCCTACTCTTCAACACTGATAATGGTCCTCGAAAGCAAAGCAAGACCAGCACAGGGTTCTTAGGACAGGAGGTAACTTTTCTAGAAATGACAACACAACCAATCAAAATGAGAAAACACCGGGCCAATGGTGCTAGATGGGTCCAGCCCCATGGACAAGTCTATGGGGATACGAACCATAAGAACTATGACAGTGGAGATGGTAGGAAAGGATCCATTAGCATACAGAGTCCATTTCCTTTCCAAGGATTATCAGTAAGGCAGAGATGGCTCTCTACATCTGCCTAAACCTCAGTTCTCTTCACAGACACTGCTCCTACACCTCCACTCATTTTGACCTTCTATCATACCTCACCCTCTCCATGCAGTCCAGGCCTCCATCATCTCTCCTCTAAAGGACTGCAATAAGCCTACTAATTGATTTCCTCACTTCCAATCTTGCCCGGCAGCAATTCAATCTCCATATACTAGCCAGAGATATTTTTTAAAAACACTTATAAGATCAAGCATTTGCATTGCTTAAACCCCTCTGAAGGCAGGTAGTGTATATGACTTAGAATAAAATCCAAACTCCTGATGTTGAATTAGACAACCTAGTGATCCAATGTTACCTACATATCCAGCCTCAGATCACTCTTCCCCTTGCCTGCTACTCTCCAGCCAGCCTTCCTTTGGTTCCCTTCACAAGCCAAGCTCATTTCCACCCTAGGGCCTCTGTACGAACTCTGCCTGGGACATGGTTGTTCCTTGATTCATATTTAATCTTAAGTATTACTGCCCTGAGAGACCTACCCTGACCAGCCAACTGTAGCACTGACCTAGTCACGGTCTAACCTATCCGTCTACTTGAATAGAGTTACCACTATCTGACATTTATTTTTTTATTTGTTATTGCCTCTCTTTCCTACTAGAATTGTTTGAGAGCAGACACCTTCTTGGTCAGGTTTATCACTGTTTCCAAAGACACTTACTAGGCAAACAATAAGAAGGCAAACACTATTTGTTGAATAAATGGATCATTATTCCACTTAATGATGTCTAACTTGGGAGCCTCTAATATACTTTCCATTTAACAAAAAAAACAAAAAAATTCATTAGGAAAATGGAGTTTGTGGTAAGGAATTATATTTTATAGAATGCCTGCAATAAAATGCCGTGTGTGTGTGTTTGTGTGTGTGTGTAGAAGTGTTAATCTAAGCAACTACTTACCTTCATTAATACTGATAATCAAGAGTCTTCTGTTGGCTAATAAACTACAAAGGTAAAAAAAATACCCAGTGGTTGATTCTAAACTCTCTATGCTGCTTTAGAAACCAAAAAAACAAAAAGAGAGTTCAAAAGAGGCTGATAAATTGATAGTTTAAAAAATTTGTACCCACTTTTAGGTTAGGAAGAAAGCATATACTGTTCAGGTCTGTCATCATACCCGGAGTAGCACTTCTGTTTAATCACTCCATGGCTGTTTTTAAACTCATGGGAGATGAGATGACCGAATATCTTTCGTAAGTGGTGCCCACTTCCCTTTTTAAAAATTGAGCAAGAGAGCATAGCAAGGTAACCTGTTACCATTCTAGAATTAGCAAGCATATTTCCGGGAACTAAAATCTACTTTTTCAATTTTGCTATGCTAAAAGAATGTATAAAAGAAAGCATAACTCTAACTTTCTGAAAAAATTTTTATCTGTCTAGGTTGATGGTTCTCAAAGTGTAGTGCTTGTACCAGCAGCTTGAGCATCACCTGGGAATTTGCTAGAAATGCAAATTCTCAGACCCCTAATCCAGATCTACCATATCAGAAAACCTGAGGGGAAGGCCCAGCAAACTTTTTAATAATCCCTCTAGTTGATTCTGATAATACTAAAGTCTGAGAACCACTGGTATTGGTTACTGTTTTTTTCCATAAATGTCAGCCAAATAGTAAAGAGAAAAAGGTCAGCTATTACAAGGAAGGAGACTTCACCAAAATTTTTACATTATGCAGGATACCCACAAGTTTATTTTAAAATTTAAGTGTGCCAAGCATATAATTATTTTTAATGCTTTTTATCTTAGAAAATCAATAATTACCTTCTCCTCTTGGGATATGAGTAACTTGAGTGGTATAAGAATTACACTTACACAGAGATTTCATCAATAAATGACAGAAAATAAAAAGGCACTTCCTGATTTTCATGCAAGTAGTAAGTCTTTTCATATCCAGATTAGAGAAGAGAACCAAGATGTGGAAACAGTTACTTTGTGCCCGCTTGGAGAAATCCCATATAAAACTAAGAGAAAGCTAAATTAAAAAAATAATATATGTAAATGTGGATATGATTTGATCTTAGGGGCTTATACGCATGGAGTCTGTCACTTCTCATAGTACCTTCACCCATTTTAAACACGTGAACAGTAACGCTGTACCTCTCTATCAGTGCAGAGGATCACAGGGTCACCACAGCCTAGCTTTAGCCAATCCAGATAACAGATTTACATTTACATAATAAAGACAAAGATCTTTTAAAAACGTTATGCTTAAAGAGAAGTAAAAAACTTTCAATAATAATTATCATAAGATAATTTAGAGTAAAGTATGACAGAAAGGGGCTGTCTTCACTAGAAATAAAAATAAAACCAATATGAAAAAAATCAGCCCATCAGCTTTCAAGTTTACACATTGTTGCCTATCACATGGTAATTTATTCCTCTCTTTTTTCCTTTCTTCTGGAAATCATTTTTTTTAAATTTTTTTTAATTTACTTTTTGGGGGGAGGAGGTAATTAGATTTATTTATTTATTTTTGGAGGAGGCACTGGGGATTGAACCCAGGACCTCATGCATGCTAAGCATGCACTCTACCACTTGAGCTATATCCTCCCCCTGGAAATCATTCTTAAATGGTAGCATTGTCTAGAGGAAAGACTGTTGGACTGAGAATCAATCAAGAATATGAGAGTCAAGAATTCAATTTATTCCAACACAGAAATGTTCAGAAAAAATTTTGTGTAAAAAAGACTTGAATTGGCAAGATTTTTTTTAAGTATGCATTTTATTAGAAGACAAAATAGACAGCAAAATTCTTTGCCAATTTAAACATAGCTGTAACTAAGAACAAGTAATGAATATTGAAAGGTGAATCATTTATACTTTTTCTCTGGTTCTCAGAACCAAAGGCATATTTCTGAGATGATTGGCCTGGATCAGTCAATTAAAGTGAGAAAGTCTTCCTAGGTGGTACAGAAAACATAGGTCCCTCTAAAGCTACCGACATAACATTAGGTACCAATGCTAACGTAGCTTCTTGCTATAAACAGCTACTTTAAATAATGCATTCCAGGAAGGTATACTGGGAAATACATTATTTCATAGATTCTAAGATGCAAATTTTTTCCTATTATATCTGAAATAGGAACGTGTCTTAACAATCAATGAAGTCTTAAAATTACTGTTGGCCATAAGCAGTCATAACTGTCATGGAGTATATATGTGGATCATCAGAACACAAATATCAAACTTTGAAAATGAATGCCAGCAGCTTGGAAGAAAATATTGAACACAGTTATGGAACTTTGTTTTAACTCCTCAGAACCAAGATTTTTAGGTTAAAAACAACTAACTTTACACATCAACAATTGCACAGCTGGCTTAAAAGCCTATAATGGCTTTTAGCTCTTTTATGGATCATTTTAAGAAATGCTGTATCATGGTGCTCTTGATGGCACAGAAAACAACACTGAGTGGAAAAACATGGGCCTCAGCAATGCAGAGGAAGTCACTTGGAATAATGTAAAAAGGTTTTAGGAATACTTAACCAGTTTAATTGGGTTATATTCCCTTTTGTGTATGTACAAGTTGGACAGAAGATTAAAACCTTTCTCTAGCTAAATTTCAGTGGGGGTTGCAATCTGAGCTAAAGGAAAATTACTGTAAAAATCTGTATTAAAAACTTAATACACAGTACTATATAAAACAGTATCTTATAATTCATGAAATATAATAAAATCTATAGGAATTTATAGGAAAAAATTTTTGCTAAATACCATTTTTAAAAAAAGTTATTTTGTAGTATTACCTGTAAACCACAGCAGCCTACAGCATTCATTATGGAAGCATTGTGAATAACTCGATAAGGGATTCCCAGTTTTGTTGCCCTCAGAATAAGATCACTGTGTGTTGTAGCCCTGTATTGAAAAAAGATCAAGTTGGATTAACTAACTAAGGCTAATTTTTTAAGACAGCAAAGCTACATATAACATTTCATGAGCTCAAGGCAAAGGGTCTAGGACACTGCTTTTCCTCAAATACTTCGAGGTGCATGCATAAGGCCCTCATCTGGGCTCTCCGGCAAGAAGGTTTACAACATGCCCTTTAACAATGTTGAACTGCACCTTTAACACTCTTAATGGAGCCTTGGAAGTTACAGAAAAAAAGAGTTTTAACTTGCTCTTTTTGTCCTATTAATACCTGTATGAAATATTTGTGGACTATAAGCTCAGCAACTGAACTCTTCAGCAGCAGTTCTTAAACTTGTTGGTCTTAGGATCCCTTTAAACCGTTAACACCACTGCGGTAGAGTTCCAAATCACAGCACAACTAGATCTGCTCCTTGATGTCTGCTCCTATTCTGAAGACTGTTTCTGTATAAGGCAGAACTGACAGAGCATTTCAGAGCCTCTCAATCTTTGCCTTAACATTAGAGTGGTAGCAGACACATTCCAAGTTGGGTTTTACATCGGTCTTGCAGTCATCTTATTTTATTTATCATTGTTTTCAGTGTGGTCGCTGTGTATAATTAGCATGTGTACGTGTGTGCCTGTTCTGCCTGCTGCCTTCCCTTTTTTAAGACAGATCTGGTGATTATAATTAGATAGATTGGGGTAAAGAGAGAATACATGTAAATATAAATATGGATACCGTGAAAGGTAACCCCACATCTATTTAGAACTGCATTATTAAAGCCTTTTTCTCCCCTGATGAAAACTCCAGGCCCTACTGGGGAAAGCAACATTAGCATGTTTGAGAAACTACACACAACGAGCAGAACCTGTCAACTGGTCAGCGCATACCGAGTAGGAAGATCAAGGGCTCTCACCCCACGAGGCAGTCAGAAACAGATTAACAAACGTCCACCAGGGAAGTCTGTTTTTAATCACACACATAAAATAAAAACTACTATAAAAACAATCATTAAGTTGATTTAGAGTAAGCTTTTAAAAAATAATATAAATGCCAGTTGTAAAGAATTGTTTTTAATATCACTTTCAACAGAATCTCACTACTTAACACTAAGATTAAGGAAAACTGAATTAGTTCTTGGTGAGTTATTTAAACAGATGAGCAGAAAGAAAAACTGATTTAAAATTATACCTCTCTTTATCACAAATTCATTTAAAATGACCAGATGTGGTGGTGTACTATGAAGATTTAATGACCTGGCAAAGTGATTTGATTTTGTGAAACTGCTATAAATGTGATTAAATGAGCCCCTCAGATTTCTGCTATGAAAAATTGTGATAAAATTGGTATTTTATCATCACAATTACCTAGATTATATTGCTTCATAAAAAAGAAAAAAAGGTATGAAACAAGGACTTAACATCCTTATACCGGGCATTGCTCCCAGTCTGTGGCTCATGAAAATGCTTCATTATGGTGAATGGGAAAGAGAGAGAGAGAGAGTGTGTGTGTCTGTGTGTATGTAAAGACAAATTTATTACTATTTCTGGGCATGTGGCCCTATCCAAAATTGTATTTACATATACATACACACATATGATTCTAGGTAGAGTCACATGCCCAGAAATACTAATAAATGTTTCTTAATAATATGCTTGTTACTGGGAATTGCTCTGAAGGCATTTATAAAAGAGAAGATTCAAGAATGTTCTGATCAATGGAATCAATGAAATAAAGTACATAAAGGTGACCAATTTGAATGTATAAAGCCTGGTATGTTTAAGTTTTATTTTAAATAATATTAATTTGCAGACACAGTATCACCATATTTGACAGAGGTATGGCTGGTAATCTGAAAATTCACAGATATTTGTAATAAAAATGGTGTTTTTATGAACTACTGGAAGGACTATAAATTGGTACAATCCTTTTGAAAAGTTAATTTGACAATATACGCTTGAAAATGTCCATGTCCTAAACTTTTGATTTTTTGATATTATAAACCTATTTTGGAGAGCCTATCATTAGTAAACAATCCAAAAAAATGACAATAAGAAAGTAAGGGGGGGGGTAAGGATCATATGCTTTAATCCATGCATAACAACTTTATGTTTGAGATAAAAAAATGGACTAATGATAATAATGCTTAAGTGTATTGGACACTGTTCAAATACGTTAATTATATGGAACGGAAGCAATCAAATGCCCATAACTGAGGCACAGAAGACACAGGTGAACAGAGGTACACTTGTTTGTGTGTGTGTGTGTGTGTGTGTGTGTGTGCGCGCACACGTGCGTGCGCCATGAAGGAAAAGGCACAGAATATAAAGGTAAAAAAATCATGTGTCCACTTATTATGAAATACATACAGTTACAGAGCACATCAAAATACAGAATGGAATAAAAAAAGGAATCATCTTTAGAAAGAATCTGCTTAATGATGACCCTGTTCAACTGCTCTTTATGGGGATGGAACGCTTAAGACTATCATCTCTCACATGACTGAGTCAGATCTATTGATGTAGTATTTTTTTAGACTCATTTACATTCTTTATGTGATTAACTCCCACATTCCTTTTAATAACCTAGATAAAAGGGCAAAGATGAGAACTACACCAACTGACTTAACTGACTTTCAATTGCCCTCTTCATGAATTTAAGATTGTTGGGGATGGCTGCTGCTGATGGATGCCCAACTATGTGAATGTACTCAATGCCAATGGACTGTACATTTAAAAATGGTTAAAAAGGTCCGTTTTATAAATACTTTATATTTTTAAAATATTAGAATTTTTACATATTAGAAAATTTGTAAAATATTAGAAAAAAGAATTTTAAGACTGACTAAACAATTTTCCCTTCTTTTTGAATTTTTCATTCAAACAAGTAGAAGGGGGCTTAAAATTAAACAAAGTGCATCTATTTTTGGTCACATATAAGGAAGAACTTCAGTGCCTTGCTGCATTCTGTATTCTCTTCCTGGTTTATCTATAATTAACTCAAATTCTAATTCTTCAAGGCCCAATTAAAATTTTATATGTTCCCTACCACCCTGTCTCCAATTACTATATCCCAATAATAATCCAGTTGGTAAATGAAAAATAACTACAATTCAGTAAATATTACATAAATCTGAATACACAGATCCATATAAGATTAGTCACTGACACAGGGAAAATTAACTGTCTAAAAGTTAAAAAAAAAAAAAAAAAAGCACTTACTCCTGAAAGAAAAAGGGAGGAGTCATGGAAGAGGTGGCATCTGAGCTAGGCCTTAAAGAATCTACTATTTTACAAAACAGAAACCAGGAAGAACAGTCTGTTTAAAGGAAAAAGCATGAATAAGGACACGGGGAACAAACATTGCAAAACATTAGTAAAATGACAAAGTTATACAACTGAGCTCTGCCACAGTCAAAAAGAGTAGCCAAAGGAAAAAGCAGACAAACTTTTAAAAGATTTAAGGCCATGAAGTCCCTGAAGGATTCTGAGCAGCACTGAGGCACTTTCTCCGGGCCTCAGTTTTTTCACTTACATTGAATTTTCCCTTCCATTCCCTCAGCTACTCCCACCTCTCAACCCCACAATCTTGCCCTGATAAACTCTACCCAGACCTCGCTCAAACACCACCTCCTCATAAAGCCACATGCAATTAAGTCCAAACATGTGCCCTTAAATTTACACACTCTTTTCTATCTTCATCCTCTATTTAACCTTTCAGCAGTATATCAAAGCTGATCATTCTTTCTTTCTGAAACATTATCTTTTTTTGGCTTCTGTGACAGCACACTCTATTGGTTTTCCTCCTCCTCTGCTCCTGATAGACCATGAAATGCCAAAGTTTCCTAGGGACTGAGCCGAGGTCGTCTTCTCTGGCTTTTGTTCTTTCCTAAAGTGACTCCACCCATTCCTCTAGCTTTATATATCATCTACATATTGATGAATTAAAAAGCTGTATAACCAAGATAACCCCTCGCTTGGGCTCCAGTAGCAGGTATCAAACTGTCTGTCTGACATTTTAAACTTAAAACGTTTCCAGAACCAATTCTTGCTTCCCCCAGTCCTTTTTGCTGCTGATTTTCATCATTTCAACAAATGGCACCACCAACTACTCAGTTACTAAAGCCAGAATCCTTGAAAACTAACTTCTTTCCTTTTCCTCATCAACTATATACGACCTGGCATTTTTCCTTGTAAAATTTTCCCAGTTTGTCTTTTTCTTTCTTCCACCAGAGCCACCCTTGTCTCCCTAAAAATCTATTCTCCTAAGCACTTAAGAGTGATCTTTTAAGAATATCAATGAGATTGTGATTATCTGCAGCTTAAAACCTTTAAAGGTCACCACTGCATTTCAAATAAAATCCTTCCTCCCTCCAAGGCCTTACACGTTTTGGCTCCCACCTCTTTAACTCCTCATGTCTCTTTTTCCTTCACTTACTGTGCTCCAGCCACTGACTTTTCAGCTCCTTGAATATACTCTTGCTGTTCCCTCTGCTTAGAATTTTCTTTCCTTCTACCATTCCCTTTATTATTTTCTTAAACACCTTTATTGTGGTATGATTCCTGTACAGTAAGTTACACATATTTCAGATGTACAATTTGATGAATTCTGATAGATGTGTACACCAATGAAACCACCACCACAATCAAGATCGCTAACATGTTGATCACCCCTCAAGAGGTGCAAATTCCAAATTCCCAATTTATCCCTTCCCATCCCCTTGACCCCTAGAAGCCATAAGTTTGTCCTCTGTCTCTGTGAGTCTGTTTCTGTTTTGTATTCCCTTTACTTTTTAGATACCTGCTTGGATATCACCTCCACAGAAAGGATTTTCCATATGACCCTGCATAAATTAGTCTATTCCTGTTAGTCCCTATTTTTTTTTTGCTTTACAGACCTATCATTTTTATTATTGTTTCTTCAACTGCTGTCAGCCTCTCCTACTAAACTATAAACTTTGTGTCTTATCATCTAATATATATCCAGCATGCAGGAGCACCTGTCATGAGATAGGTGTTCAAAAGGCAGTTGCTGAATGGATAAATGTCAGTCTGAGCTATGTCTGGTCTTCCTTTGTCATGATCTCAGGCATAATATTAACAACTCTATCAATTAATATTTAATTGATGTCTACTATAAGCAAAGTATTATAAGGGGAGCTAAAGAGATAAAAAAGCAGCCTACAAATCTAAAGAGTAAATATACACATAAAAAACTTTGTGAGGTAATAATATGAAAATAAATATAAATAATATGTCAGCAGTTAGGAAGAGATAACTTCTGGTTGGGGTAATTAGGAACTACATCGCCAAGTTGGGCTTTGAAAGATGGGTAGACTTCTGACAGTCAGAAATGGGGCAAAAGGCATTACAGATGAAGGAAACAGTTTGAACAAATGTGTGACAGTTAGAAAGCATGATAACTGGGGAAGGGCAAACTGGTTGGCATGAGTGTGGGTTTCAGAACAAGAGTAGTAAGATGCCAACAGAAGAGCAGGTTGGACAGTATTTTTCATGCCTGGCCAATGATGGAGCTAATAATGATCTAATTTTGAGCCCAGGTAAGATTTTAAAATTGTGGTTTTACAAACACGAATTTGGCCACAGCCTAAGCAATGAGTTAAGAGTCTATGCCTGGACCAAGTAAAAGGCTACTATATTAAACTAGTATAATGAGAGCTTGGATTAGGTAGAACAGAGGCTGCCAGAGTAGAAAGGAATGAAAGGATAGGAAAAACTTCGTAAAAGAAAAGTCAGTAGCAGTGTTTCTCAAACTGTAGTGAAAGGCCAATATTTTTTTAAAGTTCTAAATTGTCATGGAATATTAGTTTTGTAAAATGCAAAAAAAAGTATTAGGAAAATTAAATATAAAATAATATAAAATACAAGCTTCAAATTTTTATTATTAGATTCAGCAGAGAAAAAATTACCTTGTAAACCTGCTATAAAAGTTTCTAATGCTTACTTCCAACTTTTGTAGTTATCTCATCGTGGACTAGTAAGTTTGTGGGCTGGCACCAGTCTGCAAACCTCACTTCAAGTAGCATTGGTTTATTGGACCTTGTCAGTGACTGGACATCAAGAAAGTCAAAAGTGACTCAGATTACTCATCTAGGTGACTCTAAGAGTTGTGATACCAACAAGCCAGGAGTTTGGCAAGTTCAGAAGGTGTCACTATAGTAAACACAGGATTTTGGCAGGAGTCAGTGAGATAATGAGAAAAGATCACAAGAGTGCCAAGACATTTTATACATAGGATTTTTCATTACCCTTCTTTTTTTTTTTTTTTTTTTTTACCATTTGGTGGTGTTAAGAAAAAAAAGAACCATAGGTGCTAATAATTTGGAGGAAGGTCTTTAAAGAAAACAATGTCAGAGACTAAAACAAACTATTGAAATGTTTTTAAATGTATGATTACCCAGTGTCATTTGCAATCAAGTGTAATAATGATACACAATCTCTGGCACCTCATACTGATATGAATTACTTTCTTTTTGACAGATACATGCACATGTAACTCCACTGCTTTGAAAAATGTCCTTGGGCTCACAGTGATTTAAGTGTCCTTATGTTCCTTAAATCTGTGATACAAATCTTAGGTCACCAGCTGGAGACAAAGAACTTTTCTGTTTGGCTTGATATTAGAGATTAATGATGCTTGACTAGACAAGTAGAAGCCCATCTTTTTAGTAACAGGGAAGAGCAGAGCTCCCAATGGATATAAGAAATCAAAATCTGAGGCTTGATAAATAATAAATGCAAGGCAAGTAAAGTAACAGCAGTATTGCTCAACAATAGATGATTTAAAAGGGGGGGAGAAGCCTAGGACAAAGCAAGCAGAAGATGCTCGCACTTACCTGCAAAATATATGACTCTCGATAATGTAATATATTTAATAATGATATACTAGTTAGGTTATTGAACACCCTAAGTGACTTTCTAAAAATACAGCAGAAGCAATGATGCAAACTTGAGAGCTGACACTTAACAACCAACGTAAGTGGTACATATGACAATGCTCTTCCCAAGTGGATTTTCTTCATTAATCTCAAAGATACCAAAAGTTTAAACTACAAAATCTTAGACAGAGTCCAGGTAAAGAAAGTCCCCTACCAGGACCCAGTAGGTAAAGTTTTGAATGTAATAAAATAATTCTTAATGATTAAAAAAGTAAATAAATTAAAACTCAAAATATCTGCTTTGACTTACCCCAATGGATCACCAACTACAAGGAATGCGACATCACTGATATCAGCATCCTTTAAAATATTATCTGCTTCCTGTTCCACTTCTTCTCTATCAGCAAGAATCAGTTTTCTTCCATAAAATTCTTCCTATAGATTTAACCCCAATATAAAAATGAGAAGCAGGTGACCATTTCATCACACACACACACACACACAAAACAATCTTTGTCTGGGGCTAGTGCAAATCTTGGCAACCATCCAAACACAGATCATTGAATACAACTCATCAGTCAGCTAGCATTCTGTATCATGTTGCAATTAAACTCCGTCTTTGTGGCTATCTTAATATCCCAAGAGGAGGTAGACCTCCTAACATCTGAGGCTTTTTGCATTTTAAATTAACCTCTAAATTTGGGTCCAACAGACCAGGCAGAACATTGTAGGATGAACAGAGAACATGTATGCATACACCTTACTTCAGAAACAGAGTAATACAGAATAAATATATTAAATAATAATTATAAATATACATCATAGTTGGGTTTTATTAAATTTTCCTTAGGAACGATTATCTAAAATAAAAGGTAATTTCAATGAGAAATAATAGAAAATTAAGATTTAGCTGTTTACAGAACTAGCAAACATTCCTTTATAATTGCAGGAAAGACTAATTTAAAACTCTATTTCCTAGTTCCTGCTAAAAAAGGCAGAGTTGCAAGAGAAAAAAAAATTCTAAATATATAGGAAGTCTCCACATAAACTGCTTTGTGAACTAATCCCCAGAAGCTCAACCCTAAAGAACAAACCCAGGAGGCTGACCTTAACAGGAACGGCAGCATGTAACAGTGAGCTAGTGTGCTGGTGGTCATGTGGGAGTGGTTACAGCTATTATGCAAGATCATGAATCTTATAACTGATTTCCTATGGAGTAATATATAATCCAAATATAATAAAAGTGGACACATAGATGAATAATACTATTTATTACATACTGAGAAGTTTATTTCAATTATAAGGATTATATCATATGTCAAAAAAGGATTGCTATAATGGAAGAGCATGTGCTACTCAATCATATTTGTCAAGTGAATGAGTAAATGAACAAATGATTAAGCATTTGAAGGTAAAGGCTATAGTTCCAACTCTGATAATTTTTTCCTAATACTTAACAAGAATCTGTTCTTCAAATGTGAAAAAAGGTCCTTTCCTTTTCTTTGTGTATCTTTTTTGAGATAATGTTCCAGAAGTCCTGAAGGGCAATGATGTTTCAATAGATGAAAAAAGTTTTATTTCCACTTTTACCACGTATTTTTTTCTTAATCATTCATTTTCATATATCATACTTTAATTTTGTGAGCCCAGTAAACTTAATAGTTGTAGAATATTTATATTCACATATGTAAGAGAAAACACATATGATTACTGGAAACTGGAAGAAACGATGTTTTTTCTGAACCTGTAACATTTCTTAAAGATCAGGGAGTCACTACCTTAATGCTAACAGGAATCCTATCCAATATTTTATTTAACAATAGAAAACCCACTCTCTCCTCAAGACGTCTGTCATGCATCTTTCCGTATTTATCACTTATCCTAACCCAAGAAATACTTCATTATCTAACTGAGACAACAGAATATTTACTTTTTTAAAAAAATTTCCTTAAAGAGAAACATAAATACTTCAGTATAACCAAATGGTTGGTCCTTTTGAAAAAGAACGTTTAGAAAAGGGAAGAGATTGCAAAAGCACTAAGAGACTGGTACTACACTATTTTTAACTTAACCATTTGATTATTTATTTGTTCACTCACTCATTTGAAAAGTATTTCTTGTGCACAACCTCTGTGCCAAACTCTATGCATGATGTTGGGAAACAGTGGTGAATGTGAATATGTGACCGCTGCCCTACGGAGCATAATGCCTAGAGGGGAATTAACCACCACAATATACGTGCTATAAGAACACTGAAGCTAGTCAAGGTTAGGGAAGGAAAACTAAAAAAAAAAAAAAAAAAGCAACAAATGATATTAAACTGATACTATATTATTATCCAATGACTGATTAGACAGTTTTTGTATAATCTCAGCCCTAATCTCCATTCATGAAAATGAAGGTAAAACTCAAAATTCATTCTTGGTTTTAAGTTGACGGGTTTTGTATATAGGGAAGAGGGTAAAAACTAAAAGCTAAAAATACTGTGGGTATTTCTGAAAGGATACACAAGAAATTAGTAATGACTACCTCTAGAAAGAAGAATTGGGATAGAAATCTTTTGATGTATATACCTTTTAGTATCTTTTGAATTTCAAACTGCTTAACATATTACCTTGTCAAAATGTAGAAGACTATTAGGCTCAAAGTAACATATGAAAACAAAGGTGAGAGCAAAATCTTAAAAACAAAACAAAAACACTAACATTTAAAGTAGGAATGGAGAAATAAGGAGCTTGCAAAGGGGACAGAGAAAAATGGAAAAGTAGGAGCAAAACCAAGAGAAAGTCAAGTCATGTCTTGAAAGCCAGTTTCAAGGAGTAGTCAACTATGTCAAAAAAAACAGACAAGAATTCAAAACTATCCTCTGGAGTTCTCAGCTACTAAATAATTGTTCAAAAGAGAAATATTTCAGAGGAATGGAAGATTCAGTTGCAGGAGTCTTGAGACATGAGCGGAAGTGGGGGACAATAAAAGTATACTTTTCAAAAAGCTTTGGAAAAAGAAGAGATAGAAATAATAACTACGGGGAAAAGAGGTTTAAAAGAGGAGAGCTTTGAGAATGGATACTGCAGTTGACCCCTGAACAAGTTGGGGTGCCCACTCTCCCTGAAGTCAAAAATCCCAGTATACTTTATAATCAGCCCTTCATACCCATGGTTCCTCTATATCTGCGGTTCAACGTACCTTAAATCAAGTAGTACTGTATTATTTACTTGTTGAAAAAATTCACATATAAGTGGATCTGTGCAGTTCAAACCCAAGTTGTTCAAGGGTCAACTGTGTTTGAATATGGTTTCAGACTAAGAGAAGGATGTTAATACAGATCAAACATAAAGAAGAAAGACTAACTGATGAGAGTAAGGTTCTAGAGGAACAGAGGAAGAAGTGTGGGAAAAACCATCTAGATGGCATTACACTTGAAAAGGAAGAGAACCTCATCTTTCTCAGTCACTTTCTAAGACTGGAGGGCGGACAGATTCAGATTTAGAGTAAGGATAAACAGGATGTTAATAAAGGTAATAGGTGATGGCCTCATTTTTCTCAATGCAGAGTTCTTTCCTGTCCTCTCTGGTCTCTCCAATTGTTTTTAGAAAAAGAAATACTTAGAAAAATCATAGCAACCAAAATTAACATTTAGCTAGCACTTACATTTGCAAAGTACTTTCAAATATATCATCTTAATAAATGATACAATTTTAATAGCCTTCCAATTGTCTATTATCTCCATTTGACAAATGAAGATATTGAGGTTTAGAGAAGTTTGGAAATGAATCTATTAACAACTCATATTTATAAATACTTTTGTGCCAGACACTATGCTAAGAACCTATAAAGTAGGCAATTCTGTCCTCTTTAGATAGTAAGAAACTAAGAAAGGCTTATCTTAGGTCACATGTTATCATGTGACAGAGCAAAGACTTAAAAGCCAGGTCCAATTCTATAAAACTACTGATTTGTCTTTATTCTCCAATAAGATTTAAGTACATTCTAATTGTCCTTGATCACTAATTAGAGACGAACATTCCTATCATCTTGAACTCAGATACTCCGGCTCCATCCTAATAAACTGGAGCCAACAAATCAAAGCTGGTCATTAGACACAACTTTTATTTCAATGCATGGCCAATTCAAGTAGCAGTCCTTCTTTAAGATTTTAAAGCAACTCTGAGACCTTCAGAATTTCCTTGACTGTGAATCTTACATCAGAAGACCTGAAATTCTCTAAGTCACCTTTTTCTTTGGAATACTTGATAGACCAGACAATTCTAAAATCCTGTCCCTCCTCCTGTAACATGTCCATCCATCTTTTCATCTTAATTTACAGTCTACTTGAAATTTGACAGTGAACCTGAATTTGACCCCTCCTCCAAAATCTGAGCCTTTAAACCAGAACCAGCTAAATGTATGACATACTAGCAAATTCTATGGCTACTAAGTCCCAGGCTCACTCAACACACCCAAGCGTATGGGTATAAGCCTTACTGGGAGATGTCTAATTAAAGGTGAGATCTCTCTGGATAAGATACAGACAGAAAAGTGATTACCATTCCCTATGGAAATACTTCAAAGGGATAAGCTTTCAGCTTGGTTCCTGAATACATAACCAACTCATTAAGGCTGTGTAAGCACCTCATTAGCAGTCAACTCAGAAAGGACTTCTTGGCTATCTCATGAAATAAGGGATTCTGATAACTATCCCCAGGAGTATAAAATAACTTTCCTATTTATTGGAGAAAGCCACACAATTAGACTTGTAAAATAAGAAAAAGCACTCTTCCATTTTCCAAGTCACTTGGTGTATGATTTTCATTCTTGTACTCCTCAAATTCTTAATGAGCTGGGGATGTGTTTTAAAGGTTTCGAACAAACAGACCTACATTTTCAATTTAGCTTAACGTAATAAAAAAAATCTGCTGTTAGATAATCGTTCGTCCCAGCAGGCTGCAGAGCCTTAAGCACCTACCAGGGCTTCCTTCCCTACAGTCAGGACTGAGGTATAGGCTTCCAGATACACTCGGCTGCAGCGTCTTACAACTTCCAGGCCCTTGACAGTGATGTCCTTGGCATCTCCCAGGCCCAAACCGATCAGGTAAAGCATTTCAAAGTTCAGGAGGGGGGCGACTGCAGGACGAGATGAACAACAACAAAAAAATCAAGTGACACGGAGGATACCTAAAATCTAGTGATGAACACGATAAAACCAAAGTAGCACGAGGAAGGACGGCATGTCACAGTGAGGTTTAAGAACCTTACTGCACTCCTCTTAATTAAGGATTGGAGTGTTTTTAAACAACCCTACCCGCTTTCTCTCTTGTTACACAAACCTAGGAACAGACAATTACCCGTCGAGAGAATCGTAGTTTGGTCCCTGTCCTCCCCAAATTCCCAACCTCCGCGGTCGTCTGCAAGCAGCTGCCTACGCGGACGACCTGCGCCCAGCAAGGATCCACGCCGCCGGCCTCACCTACGGTGCCGTAAAGCGCCGGCGCTTTACTGCACTTTACGACTAGCTGGAAGGGATGGCTGCTGGCGGCTTCTGGCGGGAAGACCCAGTCCCTCCTGGACTTAGGGTGACCTGCAGGCTGCAGGGGCGGGGAGGCGACAGGACAGCCGGCAGAGGGGAGTCCGACCAGTGCCCCCAGCATGGCCCTTGGGAAGGGAAGAGGCCTGCCCACGATTCCCCTAGCCTGTGCCTTAAACATCCCCAGCCCGGGACCGGGTAAGTGCGGGAGCTCTTCGCCCGCGGAGAGCCGGCCCCACGCCCTTCCCCTCTCCTCCGCCAGACACTCGAGGAGGTGGTGGGTGGAAGGGATTTCCCTAATCTTCCCTGGGATTGCCCAAGTGCATACATTCCCATCCTCGCCTTTTCTTTCGCCTGCAGTGTAGCCAGCTGCCTCCCTGGTGAGGTGTCAGCTTGGCAAACCTGGTGTTGAGTGTTGGTTCTGATTTCCCAGCGGGGCAGTGATTCCTCGGGTTTATCCTAAGACTTCATTCTGGAGGGCCCCAAGGGGCGTGACTGGAATCTGCCTCAGTCATCCTCTGTCGGGAAGCCCAAACCCGCCTGTGCCTAGAGAAGTGAACTTTAAGAATGCTCAGGGATTTCAGACCTCGCCCCAGAGCTTCCACAGGGGGAATTCTTATAAAGTGGTTTGTTACGTGTTCCAGTGTCGAAATGATTTGCTTTGACTGAATATGCTCTTCCTAAGGTCACTAATGACCTCATCCAAGTTAAAAAGACAGTTTCCTTTGCTTATCTTAGTAGACGGTGTTGATTATTCAGAATTTTCCTTGTACTTCTCCAACAATGCTTAGTATCTTTTTTGCCCAACTCCTCTTCCTTTAGCCTTGGCTTTATCTTTTCTCCCCGAATTCCATCCACTCTTTGGCTTTCTCATTCTACACTCTTAATGATCAGTTCAGTCCTCTCTCATATCCATCCGTTCCTCACACAATAAACAAAAATAAACTCAAAATGTATCATAAGTGTAAATGGAAAACTTAAAACTTTCTTCCAGAAGAAAACAGGAGAAAAATATTTGCGACCTTACTTAGACCAAGATTTCTTAGGTGCAACACCAAAAGCATTATGTAGAAAAAAAGAAAAAGAAAAAAATTGTACTTCAACAAAATAAAAACTGTGGTCTTCAGAAAACACTGTGAAGCCACACAGTGGGAGAAAGTATTTTCAAAACATGTATTTGATAAAGGAGTTACATCAAGAATATATATTAAAAAAAAAACTCTCAAAACACAATAATAAGAAAGCAATTTAATATTTTTAAATGGGAAAATAATTCGAACTAACACATCCCTAAAGAAGATACATGAATAGCAAGTAGAAAAGATGCCAAACGTCATTAAACATTAGGGAAATAAAAATTAAAACCATGATGAACTCTTACTTCACACCTATTAGAATGGTTAAAATTAAAAACAAACGCTGAATATTCACTCTTCATTATTTCAGGTATCTCTGATATTCTGCTGATTCAAATTTCAACCTCCCATTCAGTACACCCCCTTGGCATCCTATATTTAACTTTCTGCTGGAAATCTTCTAGATAACACAGAGGCATATCAAATCCAACACATCCAAAGCGGAATCCATCATTTTCCCCTTTCAGTTTGGCCTTCCCTTCTGTATTACCTACTTTGATTGGAAGGCATTGTCATCTATGGACTCTCACCCAAGCCAGACACGTGGAAATCACCCCACGTTTAATCTGACAATCTGCTGGTCTTTCTCAATAGAAACCATACTTACCATCACAGTGTTACTTCAGGTCCTCATTATGTCACTCCTGCAGCTGCACCATGGTCTCTTCTCCCTCACATTCATCCTTCTCTCAAGAACCAAGGAGATCTAGCTAAGATACAATCTGAAAATATCACTCCCCTTCTAAATCCTTTGGAGGCCAAGAGAAAGTCCAGGTTCCTTAACATATCCCACACAGGTGGCCACTTCAGCATGTAATACCCACTCCCTTGTTCTCCTGCCTAAACCACTGCTACTCATTCTTTTTTTTTAATTGATATATAGTTGATTTACAATGTTGTCCTAGTTTCTGATGTATAGCATAGTGATTCCATTAATACATATATATTGTTTTTCATATTCTTTTTCATTATAGTTTATTACAAGATACAGAGTATAGTTCTCTGTGCTGTCCAGTAGGACTTGCTGTTTGCTACTCATTCTTTAAGACTAAACTCAGGAAGCAGTCCCAAAGATCCCTACACCAGGTTAGGTATCTCCTTTTATTACAGTAACACTCCATGTATGTGCTTATCGGTCAATTTAAGTGTTTTGCAGTTATCCATTTGTAGGTCTTCTTTACCAAACCATCAATTTCACGCAGTCAGGGACTGTATTTTATTTATATTCTCATCTCTAAGGCTAAGCACAGTGTCTGGCACAAGTACGTATTCAGTAAATCTTTGTTAAATAAGTCATTAACCACTGCTAGCTGAGCAATTTCTTTGAGTTATGATGTCTTTCTATCTTTACGAAACGCAGGAAGTGGTATGTTTTCAATGACTACCAAAAAAATCATCGATGGAATTATCAAACATAAATATGCCTTGCTTGTGACACTTTAAAAAGTCATTTATGTTGATCACTTAACTGAACCTATCAGAAAAAAAAAAGTCGTGTATGTTGAAAGGCTATGACACATGTCACATGTACTTCGTATACACGCTAGTTGGTTGGTAAATTTTCCAACGTATTGATCATTTCTTAACATGTTTTAGTTTTCAGTTTTCTTTGAATAATTTCAGGTAGTTTCACAGGGAAAGGACATTGCCAAAGAGAATAATGAGTAATCCAAATGAAGTTACACTTTATTTCCTTTCAAGAAATCTATATTGAAAATGAAGTTAGTCTGGGCAGGTAAAGAAATATTGTATTTTTTAGATACAGAAGTAATTTCAGTTTTTACTTTTCAAAACTCAGTCAGAGGAATTTAGTTTCACTATAGAATTTTTAAATACACCTTTCTGCCTGCCTTCATTTCTCAATAGGAGAGTGAATTTGGAGGACTTTTCTGGAGGCAGATAAAGTAAAGGTGTTACAGCAACCTTTTTTGCTCCCTGACTCGACACGTATAAGGCTTGCCTAATCTTTTTTGCAGAATTATTCTGTGTAATTTGGATGTTTCTCCCTTGCTATTTAAAACAGTTTTCAAATATAATTGCATTTCCCCAACAGTTTATCATTAAAAATTTCAAACGTACAGAAAAGTCGAAACAATTTTACAATAAATATATGTGTAGCCACCTCCTAGGTTCTACAGTTTTAACATTTTGCTGATTTACTTGATCACATATCCACCCAGCCATCAACCCCTGTTATTATTCTGATGCATTTCCAAGGGAGTTGCAGACATAAGTACACAGATCATATTTTGCGTGAAAGATAAACCACCTCATCTAGGTAACAGGTTAACAAAACATATATACCTAAGCTAGTAGCTGATAAATGATACTATTTCTTCACCTAATTTAGGCAGGGCCTTGAGGATTTTGCTTTAAAACAATTTCAAATTAGTTTTTATTCAATATTAAACATTATTTTGATGATAAAGCACATAGAATACATATTTATTTCTTATGTCACAGCAAATTTGAAATTTCATATTTAGCAGAAGGAGAGGGATGGTTATAGAGAACCATAATTCTAGGGCAAAAAAAAGAAGAAGTAAAAGCCTTTTTAGTTTAAAGAATAACAGAGATTAATGAGGCCTAAAGAGTTTTCTGCTTTCTATTTCTCCTTTCATGTAAGACAGTGCCAAATCATCCCTGAGGGTGAACATTCATGCTTTTCCTGAAAGATCTTCAAGATGTTTTTATAACCTTTGTTAGTAACTCATTTTTAGTACCCTCATTGTCAGAAAGTCTTTCTAATATCTAATCGGAGACCTTCAAGCGGCAGACATAAAACGTGAGAGATACAGATAGTCATAAGAGGTTCATACTGATGGCTTTTCATTCCGTTGTCATAAACACCTCATATAGTAGTTTTATTGTAAAGTGATAGCAGCATAGTTGAGACACTGCACTACATTGTGAACAAATTGTGATTACCTTACATCTAAAAGAAGTCATCTTTCAATTTTCCTATTTGAGCTCATTGTGTGTCTATTGAAAAGAAGACATCAGGGCTTCTGGGTAAACTCCATCTGACCTTATAGTGAATAGAGAATATTCTTTTACTCTGAAGCTGGCCTAAACTACATGTTTCCAGAGGTTGCCTCTTTGTTAGAGGACCTTGATTAATATTTGTAGAGCTTAGAGACCCTAAATTGATTGTCATTTTTCTAACAGTTCACAAATAAGTTATAATTAAAGATAGCATTGCTTTAGGAGAAGGAGTTATATTTACTAAGATAAAGAAAAGTTTTGAAGTTACTTGATTATGCATTGGCTTACTTGGGGGGAAAATTAGTTTTATTTTATTCAGTGATCTTACTCATCTACACATTTTACGTTATGTGATCATGTGAAATGCTAATAATATTTTTAAAAATCTATGCATTCATAACTATTTTCTGTGAAAAATATGAAATTTTTACTGTTGTCATTAACCTTAGCTTAATGGATTGGAAGAGTAACTATGTGGACTGTGTAAGAAAGTCACCTACAGCCCTATGTTTTTGTGTAAAGTTGCTCCCTCAGATGTTTGCTTATGTGTGTAAACTCTTTTTCTTTGTTTTTAACCTATTTTTATACGTGGCAGTTCCTTTCTCCAGAATCTATTGCAAAAAAAGGTAGAATCAGGGATACATAGTTTCACTCTTTCTTTGCTTAAAAAACTACATAGTGCCCTTTTAAGAGTTATTTAGGGAAACATCAATTAGGCAAGATTTGGTGGGAGAAGTGGGGTGGTTTCTCTTTCACTCAAAAGCCAAAATTCTTAAAAGTGGTCTATCATGCCACACCTGCCCCCTAACTGTACCACTCCTTTACTTCTCTGACCTTGCTTCTTGCTGTTCTCCCCACCCCCACCTCCACCCCCAACCCCACCTCCACCCCCCCACCCCACCCCCAAGCCGCAGATATCTTTGTGGCTCTGGCTCCACTTCTTTGAAGTCTTTGCCCAAAAGTTACCTCCTCAGTGAGGGCTAACCTGTATAAAACTGACACTTCCAATCATCTGCTTTCTTCCCATAGCACTGTTCACCTTCGAACATAAATGTATAATTTACTTATTTATTATGTTTATTGTCTGTGTCTTCCTAGACTATAAGCACCACAGGGGCAGGAATTTTGTTGTTGTTCATTTGATACATGAATGTGAAACACCTAGAGCAGCATTTGACACATTTGCCCAGTAGATATATGCTGAATAAATGTACACCTACATATGGTAGTTCATTATAAATAATTTTTTTTATTTGTAAGGGAAGAGCTATGCAGAGAGAAGTTTGCATAATGTTTTAAGAACTCAGATTTTGGTGTCATTCAGACCTTGATTTAAGTTTAGATGTTTCTACTCAGTAGCGCATTCCCTTTCTAAACCTCAGTTGTCTTTTATCTGTGAAGTAGAGACTATAGTAATACCATCCCTCAGAGGATTATTGTGGGGATAAACTAAAGAATACATATAAAGGGCTAGCATAGTGTCAGTTAGTAAAGACTCAATCAACACTGCAGATATGGAGTTTGAAACTAATTTGATAGTTATCTACAGTGTCCATCAGATTGTAATACGTATGCACCAAGGACTGTATGTGCCTAAAGAGTACAGTTGTGCCCAGAGAGAATACCCGTGGTCAGGAAGCCCATTTACTCTGGCTCTGGTGCCAGTCACTGTGTGGGTTTGGATTGGTTTTGCTGTCAGTGAAATGCATGCTTCCAGCTAGATGATTTCTAAGATATACTGTAGATTCAGAAACTTCCTTCTGTAGGGGAAGTGGGTTAGACTGGAAAAAGTACTAGATTGGGAGCCAGCCTGGGCTCTTTGCACATGTGGGCCTTTGCTTCATACTCCTAAACCCCAGTAAGTCTCTGTCATTGTTCTCTTCTTTTCCTACCTTCCCTCCTTTAACAGATATGAAACAGTGAGCAATGCAGTAATTCCATAAGCCAGAAAATTAGCATAACCACGGTATAGTTTTTTTTAAAAAAACATTTACGTTATCATTAAATGTGTACACTAATAAACTGTATAGCCATTGAGTTATTCAGATTCAGTAATATGGTCACTTAATGATACCTAGAGACAGTGATTTTTTTTTCTATGATAAATCTAGAAACTTTTTAAACCAAACTTAAGCCCCTGTCTATATCAAGTTTGCAGAATTTCCACAAACTTAATTTCCTTGGAGTGAATTTGGTTTGCATTTTCTAAGTCTTAGGCAGACATAGGGTATAATTCATCCTAACCTTATTTCCTTGCATTTTGTTTTTTTGGCTTTTTTTTGTTTATTTGGCTTTTTTTGTTGTTTTACAGTATAAAGTTTTCTATTGGAACTGAGTAGCATTGTTTCTTTGCAGTGATTTTCAACATGTTGCTATCAGAGCTCATTAAATTTTCTGAAAATAATGGCTTCTTGGGATCTAGACTCAAAAAGAATCTATTTTAATCTTTTCTTTGCTCTGGCTATTCCTGCTCTTCAGAAGTTCATTAAATAATACGCACTTGATGAAATTCTAACAGTAGTATCAGAAACATTGTTTACTCCATGAATACCAATTGCAGAAGCAGTAAAAAGCTGTAATTAAGAGCCTGGGCTTTGACGTCAGACTACAGGACTTAAATTCTGGCTCTTCTTACTAGCAGTGTGACCTTAGGGAAGTTCCTTAATCTTCAAATATATTATGTGTAAAATGCAGATAAAAAAGGTACTTGTCTCATAGGACTGTCTTGTGGATTAAATGAGGTAATACTACATATAAATTGCTCTGAACAGTGTCTTGTAATTGTTCAAGTCTTAACTGTCATTATAAATGTTACTACCTTTAGGTGTTTTGTGAGGATTAAATGTGATAATGTAAATAAAGTATATATCAAAAGGCCTGCAATGTAATACACAGTTAGCATTATATGATATTGTTACCAAACAAAGGTTTTTCTCTGGCCAGTTGGTTTTACAGTTTCTATGTGTCCAAGTAAAACTGCACTTTAAGGCCATTCTCTCCTCTGCCCTCCACACACCAAAAAAGTGAATTTGCCATTAGTATATTTGTACTCAGAAAATAGGGATTTCTAGACTAAAAATCAAAGCTTTTAAAAATTATAATGTAGCTGAAATATTATTTATAATGAAAGGAAGCAAACATGGCATTAATAACCATAAAAAAAGGCTTAAATATTTTTTCTTGAATAATGATGTGATGATATATTTCACTTCCTAGTAATTTTGGTCTGTGGCCAATTAATCTCCATCAGTAAGTTGGGGGTGTTTGGGGACATAGCTGTGTGAAACTCTGTGGCCAATCCTTTTCTTAAAGAAGCTGTAAGCATTCTTACATAGCAATTACACTCCGAGACATACTAATACTGGTATTTGTATCACTTAATATTATTTTTTTCACTTTCCTGTTGTCTGGGCTCCTGCCTGGTCTCCCTGTGTTTAGAGTTCAGTAATAAATTTCCTTGCTTTTACCTAGTTCATCAGGACCTGCGTCTCTACTGTGTTATTTCAAGACGTTGAGCCATACAACTGATTTCAGTCTTCTAAGAGACTTGATTTCTTGCCCTCGGACCCATCTAGAGCCCTACAAAGTTAAGTACTCCCCTGTCTGAAACTGTCAGGGTCACAGTACTTTTGAACGGGTTGTGCACTGACCCACTTTGGGAAGTGCCATTTACACAGACTACATAAACCTGCCCAATTGCAGGTGGTGGCCCAGTGACCAGTTTACTACTTCTTAAACTGTTGTTCGCCTGCCATTCCCCTGCTTGGATGGGTACCCTGGATCTTGTGTTACTTGATTTTTTTTGTTTTTGTTTTAAAGTAATATTATATGCCATATCGTTGTGTGCTAGAATAGCGCTTTTAAAGAGTGGTTTTCAGTGGACAGGATATGCTGAGATTCTTGCCCAGGGTTTGTAGTCTTCATTACTTATTTGATCTTATCTGCTGTGTATGTTGCTTCCTGTTAACTTGCCTAAGCTTTCACAGCCATTCACCGCTCAATGTTGTATCTGCTTGGAATACTCCTTCTCGACTTTATGTGATAGGAATCTTCTTTAAATTCTAGTCTAGAAGCCCCTCATCTATAGTATCTTCCCACCTCACCTGAGCTGTAATTTGTTTTCTTTCTTCCTCTCTTCATTTCCTTTAATGTTTTATTACTATTGCTTGTTATTTCTCTAGTTAGACTATAGATGCGAAGGGCAAGGGCAGTGTTTTACTTGTCTGTACCTTCTCTGTAACACCTATATCCGTGCTTTGCTCAGGATAGGTGCTCAGTGAATATTTGTAGAACGTCTTGGTAAGAGTTCTGCTTAACAGGAACAGCAAGTACAGATACGCTTAATGGAACTGGGAGGGGAGGCTAAAAACAAGGAAGTGATTTGGTAAACTATTGTAGTGATTTGTGCATGAGGTGATAATCAGCCTGGAATCTACTCTATGCCAAAATAAGTTGAGATGTGTTGATTATATAAATCAATGTGAATGACCGTTGAACATAACTGAATGGGGGAGGGGAGGGCAGGGATTGAGTAAAACCTGTTGGTGATCCAAACTGTAAACTGTTTCTTACTTTTATTTGTTTATTATTTATTACTTGTTATTTATTTGTTTCTTACTTTTAGATGTTTATGTCAAATGTCAGGAGAATAAAAATAAATTCAGATCTAAATTAACAGTACTCTGCATTCACTTTAATAATGTTTAAAACCACAAAGAAATAGATCCTAAAAAAAAAAGCTCTCATTTAGTCTTTTTAGGACTATCATAACATTTGATTGTTATAAACATGAAATCCAGTTTTTGGTGAAATTCAACAAAACTAGAATAAGCTGTGGGATTTTCTTCCCCTCTTGTAACCAGCTGAACACAGGAATGAATAGGCGTAGAGAGAGTTGAGATTATTATTCCTTTCTGCAGATTACTTGGAATATGTTTATACCTTTCTCCCCAGAAGCCCCTGAGAGCTTGATTTACTTATTTCTGATAGATTCTTGCACATTCATGAGTGTCCATCACATGCAGAGGTTTGGCTTAATTCCTTCCACAATTAGAGGCCCTGTCATACCTAATTGACCTCAATTGTGCCTAGCTCAATACAACAAATATTTACTGAGTGTGTCATGTGTAAGGCTATGTGTCTTGTATTCTTAGGGAAAAAGAGAAGTGTAAGTTATTATCTCTACCCTCTAGAGATTGTGTTTAGGTGGGAAAAACAGTATAACTGCTCCTTAGGGATAACATGCTAATAGATATAACATGCCTGTTATACATAGATAGTGCTGTGACAGACACATGCTATAACAAAGGTACACGCAGTGTACCGTGGGAGAGCAGAAGGAAAAAGAGATTAATTAATTAAACTGGATACTGCTCTAATAGCTTGGTCTAATTCTGTTCTTTTTATAATACCCAGGTATCACAAGGAAGCCCTTTCTGGATGCTTGACTGGTCACCAGATAACCAGAGTTTATTTATGTCACAGTTTGGGGGAACTGTATCGGTGGGTTGTTGTCCAGGGAGCCCCATATTGTTGCAGATGAACTGCAGCCTTGCAAACATGTTAACTGGATTTTCCAGGTTGCCCAGATTACCATTTTCTTAGCAATGGACTAATACTGACTACATTTAACTGTTTCTGACATATAAAAACCTGAGTGTCATTTTGTCAACTTTATTAGTGTTTGGGGAGAGGTAGGGGATGTTATTCCTAATTAGGACACCCCTTCTTTGAGATACCAACTTGAAGGTTCCTGAATGACAATACAGTCCATACAAGTAAGTGAATATTGTTACCTAGATTCTGGGAGACATAAGGAAATAACCTTCCATACAGCACACAAGTTAATGGGGTTCTTGTGAGCCCCATTTTTATAAGTTCCTTTTCTGAATCTTTTCTGGACATAAATTTGAGTCAAGTGCCCTGTGGAGTTAGTATGCAGAAATGAGTCACTCACCGTGTGAGGATTCCAGCCAGCTATGTAACACCATCATTTCAGAATATTTTGTTGTTGTTTTTTCCATGAAGACTGCCAAAGTTCTGTTGAAAAGTTTCAGTTGCAGGATGAATTCAATGAGTTTTTGTGGGCTATTTTTACAGAACTGTTTCCATAGAAAAATGAGTAGAGAGTACTAGTTTAAAATGCTAAATAACACCTTCACAGGATGGCCGTGCCTTCTGCGTACTCAGCAGAAACAGAATCTCCACTTACGTATCTATTTCAGTAGTTAGTTCCTGGCTTCCTCAGGAAAAGGAAACATGGCACGGAAATACTTCTTTTTCTTTGGGCCTGGTATTATGCATGGCGTTCTTCTGTAGAGCATGTGCATAAATTGCTGCTTGTTTTGTATCATTTTCAAAGATTAGCAGCCTCAGTAGGATTTCCATTGTCAGTGAGTTCCCTGTCCTTGTAAGGAGGTTATCTTAGAGTTGTAACTTGAGTTTTCTCTTTGTAGTGCCTTCCCTACCGTTGTTTTTTTATTTTTTTTCCGCTCAGAATATGGTATTCCTCATACTGTGTGTTGAACATTACCCCACTACCCCTTCTCTGAATGTCTTTGAATATTTTCTCCCACATTCACAGAGCCCTCGCTTCATCCATTATCCTCTTCCATAATTTCAACTACTCCCTCACTGCTGGCTTTTTCCTTTCAGAATATTAGAATGTACCCATCTTAAAAATAATCAGAACAAATTTCCTCTAATTGTTCATCCCATCTAGCTATTTCCCAATACTTTCCCTTCCTTTCACACACCTTAGTTTTGAAAAAGTAGTCAGAGTTCCTCTCATCCCTTCTAAGTTCTTAATCCATTTGATCTAATGTCCATCTCTGCTGCAATGAGACTGTGGCCTCTAATGACCTGCATCTATTCTGCTGCTGGATCTCTGCAACTCTGTTGATCCTTCTTTGGTTTGTGACACCATTTTCTTTTGAGTTTCTGTATGTCTTAATTCCATCTACTCCTCAGATGTTGATGTTCTTGAGATTCTTTTCTTGGTCTTATTCTTTCCTGGCTCTACAAATACCTATTTGATGATTTTATTCATTCCCACAAATCCAAAATCAGTGTTAAAGTTATGACCTTTATGTCTATTTTTTTTTCTTTTTTCTTTCTTTTAATGGAGGTACTGGGAATTGAACTCAGGACCTCAGGCGTGCTAAGCACATGCTCTACCACTGAGCTGTTACCCTCCCCGCTATGTCTGTATTTTCCCTTGCAATAACTTTGCTGAGCTGCCATCTCGTACACCCAGCCATGTGCCTGCTCTGCCTGGTGGTTCACAGCGTCTCACTGTGTGCAGGACTGAACTCGACTCTTCCCACCATAGATGCTTCTCTTCCTCTATTCCCTTTACTGAAGAGAAGCACCATCCAGACCAAGCCCTGATGCCTCCCTAAGTGCTTGCTCCCTCAAATTCAGTTGATTCTGGTTCAGTTTTACCTCCTGGGTGTCTTGTGATTCTACTTCCTTCTTTCTGTCCTAATTCCGAGGTCTTACCGTTTTTGTCCAGAATTACCTTGTCATTTCTTAACTGATTCAAATCTCATCTGATATCTCATCTATTTATTACACTGTTCCAAAAAAATTTTTTTAATTATTTTATTCCTCTGCTTGAAATCCTTGAGCGCTTCCCACTACATTTTAAGATAAAAATCCAAGCTGCTTAGCATAGTGTATATTAGGCATTTTATGTTCAGAAACACTGTAACTGCAGCTCTTGCCTCTCCTATGTGCAATTCAACTTTGTGTCATGTCCCAGAGGGCATCCTACTCTCCACCTTCCATGCTGTCCTCTTTCTCCTTTCTTACTCTTCCTTCTGGCCATTCCCTGCCCAGCTCTCATACTTCGGTCCTGAGACACTTCTTCTGGGCCTCTGCTTTTCTTCCTCACCTACTCATTTGGCGTTGCCGTGATTCCTGTTTTATGTTTCTTTCATAGCACTGAGTCAATCTACTGTAATTGTTTGAGTCTTTCCTAGACTGTAAACTCCTTGGTAGTAGGAATTGTGTATTATCTCTGCATCCTGCCAACTAGAATGTACCAATGGAATATATTTAATAAAAGTTTGTTGGATAAAAATGTCTGGTGTCTGATTTACTTCAGAAATAATTACTACTATCACCAATTGCAGTGTTTTCTTTTTTAAAGGTATATAATGCATAATAGGTTTACTCTTTAAAAATGGTCACAATTCCTCTATGAGCCAAAGTACTCAGAGATAAGACAAAGTAGCTCAGGAATACAGTGGCAGTAAATATGGTAAAGCCTTTGCAATGCAATTCTGACTCTAGCTACCCATGGGCCAAATGTCATAGGTTAAGGCATAGTCTTCCAATAAATGCCTTCATTTCATTCACCAGCTGAAAATTTGGAAATTCCCAGGGCTATCCTCGGTTCTGATCAGCTGTTACAAATTTAGGGAGTTCCCATGACCCCTTCGGGTTTGCTTATTCACTAGAACAATTCACAGAACTCAGGAAAGCACCAAACTTAGAGTATAGTTTTATTACAGCAAATAAGATTGAAATCAGAACCAGCGAAGAAACACATCAGGTGAGGTCTGGGAGGTGAAGTTTCCTTTCCCCATGAAGTCAGCTCCCACCCTCACATCGCTGTGTGACAGTGCACAGTATACCACTAACCAGGGAAGCTCATCTGAGCTTCATCGTGCAGAGTTTTTATTGGAGTTTCGTTACACAGGCACGATTGACTGAATCATTGGCCATAAGTTTGAGCTCAGTCTCCATCCTCCCTCCCCTCCCCAAGGTTGTGTTGATATCATATGGCTCAGTCTCAGTCTTCTAATCACATGATTGCTCTTTCTAGCATGTGTCTCCCCCATCCTGAGTCATCTTACTAGCCAAAGAAGCCCACGAATAACAAAGCCGCTCCTATCACTGAGGACATTCCAGGGATTTAAAGGCTACCTCACAGGAACTGGGGGCAAATACCAGCCACATTCTGTATCCAATAACCTTAGACCATCTAAAATCAAAACAAACTAAAGCTTGTGCAAAACCTAAATTATATCGATACTTCAGATTTTGTATTCATTTGTCTTTTTAATCATATTAAGAGACAGCCGTGGTTTGAAGGAGATGAAAACAGGATATTGAAGAGATATTTGCATTCCTGTGTTTATTGTAGCATCATTCATACTAGCCAAGATATGGAGATAGTGTAAGTGCTCATCAACAGATGAATGGATAAAGAAGATGCAGTATATACAATGGAATTATTCAGCCATGAGAAAGAAGGAAATCCTGCCATTTGCAACAACATGGATGGACCTTGAGGACATTAAGCTAAGTGAAGTAAGCCAGACAGAGAAAGACAAATGCTACGTGTTATCATTTATATGTATAATCTTTATTAAAAAAAAAATCTCACAGAAACAGAGTAGAAAAGTAGGTTCCTAGGGCAGGGGGGAGGAGGGGCTAGGGGAGTAGGGTAGCAGGAAATAGGGAGAGGTTGTAAAAGCATAAAGCCCTTCAGCTATAAGATAATAATGTCTGAGGATCTAATACATAACATAGTGACTATCGTTGATAACCCTGTATTGTTAAAATTTGCTAAGAAAGTGCATTTAAAATATTCTCAAAAGGGGGATGGGGCAAGGAACATGGCATTCATGTTCAGATTAAAAGTCTGAAAGGCACTTAAAAACTAAATTGATAGCATAAATATCCATTTGGCAAAGACAAACGCTGTCCATAAAGAAAAATATATCAGAATTAGGAAATATTTCTAAATTAGATTACACCAACTTTGTTTAGAGAGTATGTTTCAGAAATTGTGCTCATGTGGACGTTAAGAGCATATAAACAGAATGAAACTTGAATGATCCTTCTTGTAAAGATGATGGCCTGTGAAGTCCTTAGGTCCTCCATCAAACAAATTAGATTGAATAGACAAAATAATCTATTCCTTAGAATAGATTTTTTTTTCCCTCCATTTGGTATTTCTTACTGATTTAATTTAAAATTCTTTTTAGCATTTAGAATACATCAAGATTTTGTTTATAAATAGCAATTAAATCTTGATTAAGGTTTCTGCCTACATTTATAGGTGCCTTAAATAACCAAACTATATAAAATCTATTTTACCAATATTGACACTCTTAAAAGATATTAGCCTGGAATAAACTATAACTCCTACAAAGAAATCTAAAAATCTCCCTACTTTAACCTCTAAAACGTTGAGAAATTATGAAGTAAAGAAAGAGTAAAACAACACATTGCTTTTAGTGTGAATAAAAATTACTTGTGGTTGGAGGATCTCTGTTTCTACAGAATGACGTAATACTCTGAGTAGCCCTCCTACTGAAAACAGCAATAGATGCTGGATAAAATGCGTGAATTGACAAATTTAAAAAATTCACAGGCCAAAAGCAGAATGAACACAGAAAGCCTGGGAGACAAAGTAGCATTCAAGCTGACTTCCGCCCCAGGGATTTGTGCAAGAGCACGTGGACCCTGAGCTTCATTTGCACAAGTCAGACTACTCAGACTCAAGACAACTCAGGGCGGGAGACAGGCCTGCAGCCTGTGAAGCTAGGCAGCCTGATAAGAGACCTCTGTTGTCCACAGAGCTGTCCCCACGGAAGGGGACAGCAAGGAATATTAAATAAAAATGAACTTTCCTTTAGCCAGGGATCAGCACACAATGGGTCTCAAGCCAGATCTGCCTGCTGCCTGTTTTTGTACATCCTGTGAGCACAGGATGGCATTTACATTTTTAAGTGGTTGCCAAAAAATCAAAAGGAGAACAGTATTTCAAGACATGAAAATTACATGTGAAATTCAGATTTCAGTATCCATAAAGTTTTATTGGAACACAGCCATGCTCATTCATTGACATGTTGTCTGTGGCTGCTTTCACCCTGGGATAGCTGAGGTAAGCAACTGCAACAGAGACTGAATGGTCTGCAAAACCTAAAGTATTTATTATCTAGCCCTTTATAGAAAAACGTTGTCAATTCTTGGTTTAGGATTCATAATGATGAGAAATCATTCGAGCTTTCTTGAGGTGCATCTCATAACTCGTGTAATACCACATAGGCCTTTGTGTAAATAATACATTTGAAATAAATTGTGACTTAAAGTCAAAGAAATAGAAGTTAAATTACTTCAATTCTGCCATTTTATGTGATCACTTTGAGTTTTTATTTGTATTTGAAACTTGGTGAAACAGTGCAAACTATGAGGTATATTTTACTGAACTTTAATGTCTTTAAAATTGAAATACATTCTCATTTATTGACTTGATTTTTATAAAGATCAAGAAAATTTCTTATAAAAGGCCCCAAAAAGCACTAACCCTAACCTAAAAGCAGTTGATACATTGAAACTTCATCCAAATTAAAATCTTCTGCTCGTCCAAAGATGTCATTAAGAGAATGAAAAGCCACAGATAGAGAGAAGGTATTCAAAATACATGTATCTGGATAAATAATTAAATCCTACTTAGAGGTAAAACTCCCAGTTTCTACTTTACTCTTACAATAGTACTGCCATGCTACTTCTGACACCAAATGTGTGGGGTTTTTCCCACATCAACCAGTCCTGTGACACCAGCTGAGTGTTGTGTAATTCAGTTCTGAAACTAAGCAGTTAGCACAGACGCCGCAGGTTAGGGGCTCAGTCGCACAAGAATGTCCCCAACCTGAATCACCAGTCACAGGTAGTAGGTCCCCAGGTACAATGTGTGTTTTTTTCCGACACCAAACAATTCTCCATTTCTCAGCAGACACTGAACGGGTGTCCCACAAATTTAACTTAGTTCTGACATCTACCTGGAGGTAATGTCAGATCCCACAGGTTAAGGGCTCAGTCCCACAAGACTGCCCCCACTTCAGGTGCCAATCACAAGTCTAAGTTGTTACTGTGCTTCTGACCAACTGGCTGTAGATTGGAGGTTCCCACTACCTTCTCTTTGCAGTTGATTAATTTGCTAGAGTAACTCATAGAACTTACTAGATTACTGGTTTATTATAAAAGGATATAACTCAGGAACAGCCAGATGGAAGAGATGCATAGGGCAAGGTTTGTGGGAAGGACACCAACCTTCCATGCCCACTTACCACTCTCCCACCATCGCCACTTGTTCACCAACCTAGAATCTCTCCAAATCCCTTCCTTTTGTGTTTTAATAGAGGCTCCATTAAATACACACGATTGATTAAATCATTGGCCATAGGTGATTGATCCAACCTCCAGCCCCTCTCCCCTCTCCAGAGGTCAGGTGGTAGGATTAAGTTCTAACTGTCTAATCATAGTTTCCCAGACAACCAGCCTCCATCCTTAGGATTTCCAAAAGTCACCTCATTAACATAAATTCAGGTATGGTTGAAAGGGGTTTGTAAATAACAAGACACTCCTTTGAACTTTATGGCTCTGGATTTTAGGAGCCAATGACAAAAGCCCAAATATTATAGCAAAAGATGCCCCTACAGATCTTCTCTATTGCAAGGCAATTACAAAGTTTTAGGAGCTATGTGCCAGGAACATGGACAAAGACCAACTGCATATTTCTTATTTTATTACAAAGCACAGCATCACAGCAGGTTACCCACAACTTCTGTCTGGTCTGGTTACAAAGCCAAGGCTCTCTGACCCACTCCTTAGATTCAGTTATTTGCTGTAACAACTCACAGGACTCAGGAAAACACTTACGCTTTACCAATGTATTGCATAATAAAAGATACGTTAAAGTACACAGATGAACTGCCAGATGAAAGGACACGGGGCATTTTCTGGAAGTGTTCCAAGCACAGGAGCTTTCGTCCCTGTGGAATTAGGGTGGGCCACCCTCCCAGCACACAGATGTGTTCACCTACTCAGAAGCTCTCCAAAGCTCATGCCGTTGGAATTTTTATGGAGGCTTCAACACATAGGCATGATTGATTATTAACTCCATTTCCAGTCCCTCTCCAAATTTCCTCCTTTTGGGTCTTTATGAAGGGTCTATTACATAGGCATGATTATTGATTAAATTCAAGAGAAGAGGGTGGGATGGGCTGAAAATTCCAAGCTTGTGATAATGACTTGATCTTTAGGTAACCAGTCCCCATCCAGAAGCCCACCAAGAGTCATTTTATTAAAACAAAAGATGTTCCTATCATTCAGAAAATTACCAAGTTCTTAGGAGCTCTGTGTCAGGAACTCTGGTCAAAAACTAAATATTAAAACAAACAATTCTTTTAGCACCTCTATTTACAAGGGTTTCAGGAGCTCTGTGTCAGGAATTAGAAGCAGAGACCAGTATATATATTTTATATATATATATATATATATTTATTATTATTATTAATTTCACACTACCATTCAAAAGAAGACAACCCAGTTTTTTAAAATGACCTGAATGACATTTCACCAGAGATTTACTGACGGCTAGTAAGCAAAGAGAAAGGTACTCAGCATGATTAGTCATCAGGGAAATGAAAATTAATATTAACAATGAGATGCCACTTTATACCTATTAAAATAGCTAAAACTTTAAAAACTAACACTATCAAATGTTGACGAGGACACACCTGAATTCTCTCATACATTACTAGTAGAATGTAGAAAGGACTTTGGAGACCTTTGTGGCAGTTAAAACATGTGCCTACTCTGACAGCCCATTTGACTCCTGGTGTTCATGAGAAATGAATGCATATGCCCACAACAAGGCTTGTACAAGAGTTTCTGTAGCAATGTTTATAATAGCCACAAATTGGAAACAACCCAAGTACCCAGCAAAAGGCAAGTGGATTTTTAAAAATTGTGATATAGTCATATAACGGAATACTATACTATAAGCAATCAAAAATGAACTGCTGATTCACATAGCAAGAGGAGTGAATATCAGACACATACTGAGCAAAAGAAGCCAGGTACAAAAGAATACATATTGCCTGATCCCGTTTATGTGAAACTTTAAAAAAATGGGCAAAACTAATCTATGGTGACTATCATAGGTGGCTGACTATGGGGGTGGCACTTGCCTGGAAAGATGCTCTAGAGAACTTTCTGAGGTGATATCTTAACTGGTTGTTAGTTACATGAGTTTATACATTTGTCAAAACCTGTCTAGTTTTACACTTAAGATCTGTGTATTTCACTGTACATAAATTTACTAGAAAAAACAAAAAATCAACACACACATAACTTGCAATGAAAACATTCCTGAAATTAACCCAAAGCAAATGTCTTGCTTAACACTTTAGTTAGTAGTATCTCTAGTGAACCATTGTACATGCTACAATATTTTCCAAAATAACATTTCATTTTATGTTCTGTGGTGGGATCTAAAATCATTTCTTTACCAAATGGAAGGCCACTTGTCTGTGCCTTCATCATAATTAAATGCTTATTTTGAAATGAGTTATAAAAAATAAACAAAACTGGAGATGAGCATCAGACTGTCAAGTCAGTATCAGGATCACGGGAGGGGTGTTGCTAAGAGCTTGCTATGAGTTAGGTGTTTTACATTCAGTATTTTGGTTAACCTTTACCATAATCCTGGTAACTAAGTATAAGGTCCATTTTACAGGTAAGTGTATTAAGATTTAGGAAGGCAAAGTAACTGAATCAAAGGTACAAAGCTAGTAAGTTGCAGAACCCCCCAGATTTGAATTTAGTTCAACTGACTCCAAAATGTAAGCTCTTTTCCACGGTACCCACTGTCCCTGACATCAGCACAGAAAGGATGAAAAAGCAGCATAGTTAAGATTTATGGGCTGGAATGCAATAGAGGCCTGTGGTGAGGCCTGAGCATCTTGACTTCTTAGCTGCCCCTTCAGATGTCCCTTCCACTGCCTGACCCAGGCCCCCAGGAAATCTCTGCAGCTCATCTGTATCCTTTGGACACTGAAAATCAAGGACTGGCCCATTGATCAGTAGTTCAGTTACAGTTCTACCCATGTGACTCATCCACACTGTAAATAGAGAAGAGACAGGAAGAGTGTAGGTAAGTTAGTGCAGAACATTCTTCAAAAGCCGGGCAAAGGACTGTGTCCCTGTGTTGTGGTGAAGAATAGCAGAGGAGAGAAACAGAGAAACAAAGAACAAAAAAGAAAGAAAACTCAAAGGCAATTGTAAGTATACTGAAACAGGTGTATTTCCCTGTAAGTTTAGCTTTAAAAAACTACATTCTAATGAAACTCATAGGGAAGAATTATGACAGTTACTTAGCAGTCTGTCTGGAAATGCTTGGTTCTCGAACTGCAGACTGACGCCTGCCCCCCACCTCTGCCCCCATTAAGTCCTTCTGGATTTTAGCCCTAACTTGTCTGCTCACTAGCCTTAGACATTCTTCTGGGGTTTCAGGGTCATTAGCTAATAAATGAGAGATTTAAACTAGATACTTTAGTAATAATAACCACTGACTTTTAAAAATCTTCTGCCATATGCTAGAAACCACACTAGGTGCTTTGAAATAAGTTTTCTCATTCAATTGGCACAACAACCTTATGAGATTATATGTGATACCGTCTAGCTTACAAATAAGGAAACTGAAGTTTAGAGTGTTTAGGTCTGGGACTGAACGCTGACTCCATCTGATTCCAAAGATTTTAACCACTGTGTATCCTGCCCATCCTTAACTTTAAGTTACTAAGATTTTATTCCCATCAAATCAATAAACAGATGTTGAGTTTGACGTGAATCCTTGAAAGCCAGAGGACTTGATTAGTGTCTTACTTTTCTCTTTATTTCCAATGCCAAGCACATTTTAAGCCTGGTTGAATTCAAGTAAGAGAAACAAAGCAAATTAATCATCTTAAGGAGAGGGATTATATTTTATTTTTGTACTCTGCTGACCACCCTTCCCTCTTTCCACTATATTTAGCATGATATTTTGCACATGATACGCAGTCAGTAACCATTAAACAAAACTGGACGTGTAAAATTGAAACTCTTCTAATACCACAATAATTCATAGGTTACCAATGATTTTTAAGTAATATTTAATAATGAATACACTTGCATTTCTCTGTACATTTTTTAATTTCTAGGGATTTGATTCTTTTATAGCTCTTAAGGGTATTATCAAAATTTCCATTGTAATGTCTAATTTGTCATCTCTGACATGAAGTTAATTTCCATAATGCTTGGCATCTAAATAGCCGTGACTGTACCTGTTGCCAAGTGGCCCCTCAGGGAGTGGGTTTAGCCTTGGGGAAGACCCACATAATTTGATAGTGGGGACGTCCCAGCTGAAGGAAGGGGAAAATGTTTTTCAGAACATTTCAGTTATTGTTCTTACTAATATACTGTAATCAGGCCTTTAGTTCCTCAACTGCCTTTCACTTTTCAATCCACTGCAGTCTTGCTCCCTTACCTAAATTCCACCAAAATAGATCTTACTGAAGTCACAGTGAACCACTAAATGTCAAGTTCCATGAACTGATTTCAGCATGTGACCCCCGGGTACTTGACAGTTTTGATCATCTTTTTGATGGTCTCTTCCATTTTGGCTTCTTTGATCCCTTCTTCTACTCCTCTGCCTACTTGTTGGTATTTGCAGACCTGTGTTTTTCCATTCACTGCTGGGTGCTGTCTTCGCTCCTGTGATGGTTAATTGTACGTGTAAACTCGGCTGGGCTATAGTATACTGTTACTTAATCAAACACTAATCTAGATACTGCTTTCAAAGTATTTTGTAGATCTAGCTAACATCTATAATCAGTTGGCTTTAAGAAGATAATGCAGTTGGGCCTCATCTAATTAGGCCTTAAGAGCAAAAACTGAGGTTTCCTGGAGAAAAAGAAACTCTGCCTCAAGACTGCAGCAGCAATATCTCCCTGAATTTCTACGTTTCCAGCCTGCTGGCCTGCCCACCCTAAACATTTCTGCCTTGCCTGCCCTTCAGATTTTATAGTGCCAACCACCCTCAATCACATGAGCCAGTCCTTAAAATAAATGTCTTTAAAATACACACCCACACTCACACACACACATCTGCTGTTGGTTCTGTTTGTCTGCAGGTCACTGACTGATTACAGAGCCTTTGCCATTGGGTTTTTCCCATTTCACTTCTTAAACTATGTCCATAATATGTTTGACTCCAGAATATTTACCCAGTCTCTTACCTGAACTCTTAATTATATTTCCAACCAGTAAGCATTTCTGCATTGTTGCCTCAGTCCAGTCTTAAACCAGACATGTCCAAATGGAATTTTTTCTCTCCCGACCACAGCTCCCTTCTCTCCTTTTTTCCTGTTTTAATTAATGCCATCTTTACACCTAATCATCTTATCTAGAAATCTCAGAGTTGTACTTGATTACTCTCTCTTTCTTTCTCGTCTTATACATCAGCCTCTAAACTTGGACAGTTTTTTCCTCTTTGGCAACCCATGAATCTACTCCTTTCTTACTTCTTCCACTGCCTTGGGTTAGGATCTCTAATCATCTCTTGCATGTCTATTTTTTCCTAATTATAATGATTTTTTTAACCTGCTCTTGTTCATCATTATCCTATTCTTCTGTATTACTATCCACAGATCCACAAAGGTTATTCTTCTGTCATAACCATTGCATTATATTGTAATTATTTGTTTACATGCTTTGTTTTCCTTTCTAGACTGGGTGTCATTCATTAAATTTGTGTGGAATGAATGGGCATGATGGTCACCATTTTCTTTATGATGAAGATCTGCTAATTTGCTGCCTGTAGCAGAAATTATATTTTCCTAGATAATCAAGTTAATGAATCAAATAAGGCTGTTGAATCCAGTTTTTGTTTTCTCTTATTACTGGGAGGTTTGTAGTAATTCAGTTCTTTCCAATACAGGTGTTCTTAACTTGGGTCCACAAGTGGACTTCTAAGAGATACAAGAACTCGCTAAATTTTTATGGGAAATTTTTTGCATATTTTTCTGTGGAGAATGACCATAGTTTCACCAGATTCTCAAAGAGGTCTGAGTTGCCTAAATACGAGTCAGACTCACTATGCTAAGTGAAACTGTGGGTTTGTATTCCAGCTCCGCCACTTACTGACATTGGGAACTTGGGCAAATTATTTAACCACTCAGGGCCTCACAGCTTTCTCATCTTTAAATCAGGGCATAATAATAGTAAGGGCTTCATTAGGTTGTTATGAATATTAGCAAGTGAATGTATGTAAAGTGCTTGGCACATTAAGAGGCTATGTGGCTCTTACTACAAAAATGTCTGTAAAAATAAAGATAAAATTAAAAAAATACAGAATTTAAAAACCACTGTTGTTGAAAATGTAGGAATTAAAGCTCAAAAGATAGATAAGAGTTGAAGGTTTAGGTTTGGAAATTATCTACATAGAAGCAATAGTTGGCATCACGAGAGTAGGAGTGGTTCTATGGGAGAAAGAATGAAAAGGGCAAAGATTTGGAGTAAACCCGTGGTAAGGTAGGCCCATAGTAAGGAAAATGGAGGGAGAATAGCTCATGAAGATCCCAGTAAAGGAGTTTTACTGTAGCAGGTACAGTTAAGCCTTCCTTGCCAAGGAAAATGAGGAATAAAAAGAAACTTGTATTTTGTGATTAGGAGGATGTATCGGTTTCCTAGCAACACACTACTACAAGCCAGGAGGCACAGCACAGCTGAGATGTATTCTATCATAGTTTTGGAGGACAGAAGCCTAAAATCAAGGTGTCAGCAGGGCCCTGGTCCCTCCAAAGGCTCTAGGGAAGAATCCTTCCTTGCCTCCTCTAGTTTCTCGTGGTGACGGGCAGTCCTTGGCATTGTTGGCTTATCACTGCGTCACTCCAGTTTCTGGCTCCTTCTTCACACGGCCCTCTTCCTTCTGAGTGTCTGTCTCTAAGTCCCAATTCCCCTCTTCTTATTAGGACATCAGTCACTGGATTTAAGATCAGCTCTTATATGTTCTAATCTTAACTTGATTACATTGGCAAAGACCCTCTTCCAGAAAAGGTCACATTCACAGGTTCTGGGGTGGGTGTGAAATTTGGGGGGACACCATTCAACCCAGGACAAGGAACTTTTAGTTACTTTAGAGAGGTGGTGAAGTAGGAGGCTATATTGCAAGGCATCAAGAAATAAATTAGTGGGTGCTTAAAATGGAAACACCCCCCCAACACTGGAAATTTCTTACAAAAAGAAAAACAGCATTGTAGTTTGAGGCAAAATCTACACTGAGGAAGAGAGACATAGTGATAAATTATCTAGAGATAGAGATTGAGTCAGAAATAGAGATATAGACACAGAAACAGACATATAAAATTTAAAAATAGTTTAAAAATAGTCTATAAAATTTAAGAATAGTTTTTAGGCCTTAGTGGGGGTGACAGAAGAGAAGGTTATCAGGTACAGTGGTGGGAGGTTAACTGGAAAGGAGACAGAACAACTGTTCTTCTGAGATAAGAGGACAGATTGTATTTTGCAGTTCCAGTAACAGCTTGAAAAACAAATGACTGTTATTACTCACAAATTCTTTAAAATAGTATGCACTGTTTTATATTATTTTACCTGTTTTCACATTGTAGATGTCAATTATAAATTTCTCAACAAGTTTCTTTTTTTTTCCCCAAAGCAAACCCTAAAAGAATCACCTGTAATTAAAATTGAATGTAACCATCATAAACATCTTTGAATCCAAATTATGTTTTACAGTTTTCTTACAGAGATTTCTTTTTAAGCACATCAGAGTTAGAACCTCTAATTTCCTGCTATATTAACAGTGGGCATATTAAAAATGATTCTTTTAATAAAAATACTCATGTAGTTGGATCGAGCCAATAACAGGATGTGAGTGTCTATGATGGCTTGTGTATTTCAAAGCTTTGACAGTGTTAAAGTGCCATTTCAGTTCCTTCCTTTGGATGGTCAGATTCCGTGTAATATCACTTTTGTGGGAATCTTCCCAAGAGAGAGGAGAGCTTAAATAAGTGAAGTTTCCTTATAAGGAAATGGCTCTGTTTTATGTCAATTAGAACTCAGTTAAAATAAAATAAAACAAAGGGTGGGTATAGCTCAGTGGTAGAGCATGTTCTTACCATGTACAAGGTCCTGGGTTCAATCCCCAATGCCTCCATTAAAAAATAAATTTAAAAAATTGTTGTAAAATAAAAAGAACTGTTTCTTTTTTGCTAAAGCCATTTGGGTCTCGTGGCCATAAGCCTAATTGGCTTTCAGAGCTAGGTTTTGGGGGAGATCCTTTCCTCAAGTGGGAGTCTTTAAAGCTGGAGCACTAGATGTTGGGTCCAAACCCTTCACTTTTCAGGAACAAGCTAGGAATTGTGAAATCCACCCTATTGTATGTCACTGTGCAAGCAATGTAGTTTATGGAAAGGGTATGTCTCAGCTTTTTCTACCCATTTTTATGTGGATATTTTCTCATTTGTCAAGTGTGTAGGAGTCATTCAGCTGATTTTTGGATTTCTCTAAGAGAGAATTGCTCCCCATGTAGCGGTAGGTTTGGTGTGTCCGTGGGAGGAGTCTCCTAGGTCGCCATCTTGGACCAGAACTACACTTACTGAATTCTTTAAATCGCCATTTAAAAAATGAGAAAATAAATACTCAGAGGTTAAGTTATCCAAGAATAACCACCTAGTAGGTGATGGCCCTGGGCTTTGAGCCCTGATGGTCTCCCTGTGAATCAGTGCACTTGCTATGCTCCGAGTTTCTGGAAAGGGCAATTTTAAGACTCATAAACCATCTGATCTTTATAAAACAACCCAGTGAGAAGAAAAGTTCTGTCATTTTCAAATTCCAGTGAAACTAAGAAGAGAGGAAAGAAAAGAAGCTCTTTGATCTATGCTTAGGCTGAAACCACAACAGGCATTTGCTCTAAGTATGAGCTAGAGGGAAGCCACTCTTCTATTTTCTAACCAAAATGAGCTGCTTGGGCTGTCAGCTGCTTTCAAAGGAACTGTAGGAAGCCCTTGCACTGTTATTTCTTTGACTAGGTACACACTCCAAGTATAGGTCTGTTTTATGTCTGTGACTTGTTTGCATGTGGTATTACGTGAATTTCACCAACACGGTTTTTCAGAAAAATGTTCTCGACCTAAGTAATATTTAACAAATGTAATTCTCTTCAGAATACTGAATGATCATATAAATGTGAAAATGGATACCTTTTAGCAAAGTAAGTGATGTGGTTCGTCAGTTATTCATCATCTGTTGTCTGTGGACACCTGCTCTGCTGGTGCAGCTCTTTTAAAGAGAACGACACGAGTCAGAGACAAGAGGGGGCAACTTGGGTGAATGGCAAGTCCATTTTTGTTGGATTTTAGAGTTTCTATATGTCAACAGTCCTTAAACTTTAGCATGCGTTATAATTACCAGGAGGGGGCTTATTAAAACACAGCTTGCTGGATCCTACCTCCAGAGTCTCTGATTCCTGGTTTTATAGGTCTCGGGTGGTACCTGTAAAGTTTCATTTCTAACAAATTCCTAGGGTCTGCTGCTGCTGCTGGTCCCAGTACCACGTTTTGAGAATGACTACAAAAGACAATATGGGAGTAGTGGAAGTAAAGACTTACAGGGTACCTTAGATCCGGATTGTGGAGAAATTTCAGTATGAAGATAAACATTTGGACTTCGTCCTGCACGTAGTGGGAAACTATGGGAAAGTTCTGAGACAGGAAGTGACCATTAAAGCATATTTTAGGAAGGGTGATAAGACTTAAAGATCTATATTTGACTGTTTATGGATAACTCCATATATGTATGTACAAAGGTACCTCAGTGTCAGCATGCTCAAAAGTAGGCTCTTTCCCATAATTTGTCTCCTTTTATACTCATTTCTGTGTGAATGGCTACACTATATTTCCAGTTGGCCAAACCAGAAACCTGGGAGTTATCTCCTTGACTTCTTTTACTCCTGACACTGACAGCATCCTGTTACCAAGCCCTGCTACTTCAAAAATATCTCTTGAATCTGACTCTTCTACATTCCTGCCGCCTGTATCATCTTCTTGCTTGGACCGTTGAAGAAGGTGCCCAACTTGCCTCATCTTCTCTAGTCTTTTTCCATCTCTAGTTTCCTTCCATATTCATCAGCTGTTCTTTTTAAAATACATATTTGATCGTGTCACTCTAATATTTTATAATGCTTTTTATAATTATTTATAGCACCAAATTTGAATTTTTAATCATAACATACAAATTCTCTATTCTCTGGCTCTTTCCACCTATCAGCCCTTACTTTCTGCCACAGTCGCCTACAAACACTACACTCCAGTCACACCATACCCACTATTCACCATCCTTTGAACATCATACCGAGCTTTTCATGTTTGTGTCCTTATCTGTGTTATTCCCTTTGCCTGAGAATGACTTGTTCTATAAGATGCAACTTAAACATCGTGACCTCTTTGAAGCCTTGCATGTCCTCCTCGCCTAGACAGGGTTCATCACTTACTCTGTGTTTATCTTATTAAACTTTATACGTATCTGAACATACATATTATACTGCCCTGTATTCTTTTACGTAAATGTCAGTCTTTCACTAGACTGAGGTATTTGATAACACGAATCTTCAATGAAGAGTCCATCATTTGATACACGGAAAGTGCTGCATAATACTTTTTTGGGTAAATAAATGAGTTAAGTAATGCATGGAGGGACTTTAGGATAATAGTCTAGAAGCAAGGAGACAAGTTAAAAAAGAATGTTCTCTCCTTGGGAGGTAATAAAATACAAAATTCAAGTGATTTTTGATAAGGGAAAAAACTGAACAGATGAGAAAAACATTGCAGACTGGACTTGGTGATTGTTGTGAGCAAGAGAGAAATCAAAGCAGTACTGTGACCTTGAACTATAGTGACTGGAATAATGAAATAGAGAAATCCAGAAATGTGGGTAAGGTCTGTAATTACATCTCCTTTTTTCTTTCTGATATTGATCATGTGGGTCTTTTTTTTTTTTTACATTTATTCCAATTTGAAGTTTATTAATTTGATTTCTTTTCAAAGCATTTGCTTTTTATTGATTTTATCTTGTTTTGTTTATTTTCTCTTTTATTTATTTAAGCCATTATTTTATTATTTTCTTTCCTCTGCTTACTTTGGGTTTCATTTGTTCCTCTTTTCTTGGTTTCTTTAGTTGTATGCGAAGATCATTAATTTTAGAACTCTTCTTTTTTAATGTAACATTTAATGCTATAAATTTCCCACTAAGTACCACTTTAGCAATATCCAGCAAGGTTTTGATGTTTTCATTTAGCTCAAAATATATTGAGTTTGCTTCATGATTTATTCTAAGACCCATAATTATTTTAAAGTGTTTTGTTTAATTTCCAAATAGGTAGGGATTTTTTCTAGATATCTTCTTAATTTCTAGTTTAATTAGTGGATTGAATTGTGGTTAGAGAAAATCCTGTATTTCATTTCATTCTTTTTAAATTCATTGAGACTTGTTTTCTCGCCCAGAATATGCTCTTCCTTGAGGAATGTTCCATTGGCCCTTGAAAAAAAATGGATAATCTTCTGTTGTTAGGTAGAGTGTTCTATTTCTGCCAGTTAGGTCAAATTGGTTGATATGTTGTTTAGGCCTTTCTACACACTTAATGTTTTGTTTTGTTTGTTTGAGTTGCTAGGGAGATTTGTTAGAATATCTAACTGTGGATTTGTACATTTTTCCCCCAGTTTTATTAATTTTAGCTTTGTGCATTTTGAAGCTCTTAGATATATACACACTAAGACTGTTTTATCTTCTTGAATAATTGACTCTTTTATCATTGTGAAATGTATCTGTTTATTGCTGATGCTTTCTTGTTTCTTAAGTCTGCTTTAACTGATATTAATATAGCTATTCCATCTTTCTTTTGAGTAGTGTTTATAGGGTATATATTTTTCCATTCTTTTACTTTTAACCTACCTCTCTATTTAAGGTAGATTTCTTGTAGACAGTACATAGTTAGATTTTACTTTTTTAATCCAATCTGACATCCATGTTTTAAATTGTAGTGTTTAGGCCATTACATTTAGTATTATTACTGATACTATTTGGTATATGTCTACCATCTTACTATTTGTTTTATATTTCTCTCCTTTTATTTTTCCCCCTTTTCCTCTATTTTCCTACCTTAAAAAATTATTAATAGGGTATTTGATCTCCACTAACTGGCTGGTTTTATTTTATTTTTTTTTAGTAGTCACTTTAGGTTTTTCAGTGTATATCTTTAACTTATGTTCTACCCTCAAATAACATAATACTATTCTTCCCTATCCTTTGTACTCTTATTGTCATGTATTTTAATTCTATATATTTTATAAACCTTATTTATATTATTATAAATAATATAAACAGACAAATAATTATTTTTAAAGAGATTAAAAATGAGAAAACTAGGTATTTTTGTATTTGTTCATATATTTACCATTTCTGGTACTCATCATTCTTTGGTGTAGGTCCAGATTTCTATCTGGTATCATTTTCCTCTGGCTGAAGAACTTTTACATTTATTTTTGTACAGGTCTACTAGTGATTAATTCTCTCAAATTGTGTTCATTTTTAAAAGTCTGTGTTCTGACTACATTTTTGAAAACATTTTTGCTGGGTTAGGATTTTAGGTTGACAGTTTCTTTCAGCACTTTTAAGGAGATCTCTCCATTGTCTTCTGGTCTGCGTGTCTTCTGATAAGAAATTGGCTGTCAGCTTTCTCTTTGTCCCTCTGAATACAATGTGTCTTTTTGTCCTCTGGCATTTCTTATTTTCTCTTTATCACTAGTTTTCAGCAATTTGATTGTGATTTACCTTAGTGTGATTTTCTTTATGTTTCCTCTACATGGACTCATTGAGATTCTTGGATTTGTGGGTTTATAGTTTTCATCAAATTTGGGCAACTTTTAGCCATTATTTCTTCAAATATTTTTATGTTCCACACCTTCCTTCTGGGATTATAATTATACATATGTTAGATTTCTTGGTATGGTCCCACATGTAACTTACACACTGCTTGTCTGTTTCAGTTTGGTAGTTTTTTTTTCTTAAATAGACTTTATGTTTTAGAGAAATTTTAGGTTCCCAGCACTGAGCAGAAGGTGGAGAGATTTCCTACACACATCTTCTATCTCTGTACGTGTATAGTCTCCCCATTATTACCATCCCCATCAGAGTGGTACATTTGTTACAATTGATGAAACTGCATCAACACATCATTATCGTTTAGAGTCCATAGCTTACACTATGGTTCACTCTTGGTGTTGTACATTCTATAGGTTTGCACACATGTTTAATGACATGTATTACCATTTAGGGTAGTTTCACTACCCTGAAAATCCTCTGTGCGCTGCCTGGTCATCCCTCCCTAACCCATAACCCCTGGTAACCATTAATGTTTTTATTATCTCCATAGTTTTGGCTTTTCCAGAATTTCATTTAGTTGGAATCATGCAGAGTGTAACCATTTCAGATTGGCTCCTTTTACTTAGTAATATATATTTACATGCCCTGCATGTCTTATCTTTTCTCTTCTTTTCTTTTCATGTTTTTTATGGCTTGATGACTAATTTCTTTTTAGTACTGATTAATATATTCCATTGTCTGGACGTTGTCTGGATGTACCACAGTTTATCCATTCACCTTCTGAAGAACATTTTGGTTTCTTCCAAGTTTTGATGATTATGAGTAAAGCTGTTCTAAACATTGCTGTGCAGGTTTTGTGTGGACACAAAGTTTTCATATCATTGGGTAAATACCAAAGAGCACAATTGCGGGATCATATGGTAAGAGTATGTTTAGTTTTGTAAGAAACTCCCAAACTGTCTTCCAAAGGTTTTATATCATTTTGCATTCCCACCAGCAATGAACGAGACTTTCTATTGCTCCGCATTCTCACCAGTGGGTAGTGATATCTCATTGTTGTTTTAATTTGTATTTATCTGATGACATATGATGTGGAGCATCTTTTTGCATGTTTAGTTGCCATCTATGTGTATATATTTTGGCAAGCTGTCTGTTCAGGTATTTAACTACATTTCAAAACAAGTTGTTCGCGTTATTGTTGAGTTTTAAGAGTTCTTTGTATATTTTGGATAACAGTTCTCCATCTGGTATGTCTTTTGTAAACATTTTCTCCCAATCTGTGCTGTTTCTAGGTATGTTTCTAATTGATTAATTTTTACTGTTTTTGGGTTATAATGTCTCACTCCATTGCATTCCTGGTAAATTTTGACTGAATACTAGACCTTGTGAATTTTACTGTTGGGTACTGGATTTTACTATTGGTTACTGGATTTTGTTGCATTTCTTTGAAGAGTTCTGCTAGATCTCTTTAGATCTGTTCTGGTGTGCAGTTAAGTGCATGTTTTATCCTTTTAAGTCTTGCCTTTAAGCTTTGTTATTGTGGGGCCTTTTGGGGAACTAATTTATCCTCACTACTAATTTATGACCCTTCTTTCAGAGATCACAATTCTGCACTGCCTTTTGTACAATGTCTTAAAATCATATTTCGTATATTTTTTCTCATTTTCTAGTTGTTTACAACGGAAGGACAATACCCTTTGAAGGTAATCTTTCATGAATAGAATCTGAAGGGTTTTTTTTATTATTGGTAGAAGAAAAGTTGTTTTCTAAGTTTACAACTCATTATTAAACTTGTTATTAGTAATAGCATCTAAATTTTTAAGATTGTTGTCAAATTTAAGAAAACTGCTCTCAAATTTTTTCTTGACTTGGCTACATACTACCAGGCATTAGACACATTCAAGCCATAAAATGACCTTTGGACCTCCATTTTTGTGTCATCATTATGAATGAGTCAGTACACATGGTGATAAAAGTAATGCTGGAAGCTAGTCTTGAACTTGCTTGGATAGTTATAATTTACTTACACATAAAACTCTGCAGACCACATAATCCTATCCCACTAAATTCAAGCTAAATACATCCCTAACCCAACTTCCTCTTATCTGAATTCTGAAATGCATGTAGTTACTCTAACACACCAACCATGAGGTAAAGTGATGGAAAATCATGAAAAGAGACAGTGGTCTCAACTAATTGTAGTTAATATATCTTACTTTATGAACTGTACAAAAGTGTGCTGATGAAAAATTAATCAGTCAATCTAAGAAAGAAATGGAAAATTTTATTCAAGCCAAATTTGAGGATTATAACCCTGGAAGAGCATCTCAGAGAGCTCTGAGAACTGTTCTGTCCATTAGAAATCAAGGCACAGTTTTATAAGTTTTTTGAGACAGATGACTGTACATTATTGACAGTTTACATAATCCAGATCTAAGCGGCACCCTGGTGGGTCATGTGACCCGTTACAAGCTCGAGAAAGAATGTTATCTTTTAAGGAGTTGCCGTGTCAATGCTGCTCTTGATGGCTTCTCGATGCATAATGCAAATACAGAATGCACAGTGTGTGAGAAGAAGCCAAAGGGCAGAGAAGAATGTTTCATGTTGAAATTTTTCTTGCCTTGCCATAAAATATGAATTTTATTTGACAAGTGTGTAGTCATTAGATTTATCGCCAGAGTCCCTGTCAGTGCTTTGGAGAAGGACTGTGCAAAGGAGCCTTATAACTTGTGCTTCATTAGCTTCATAGTAATTCTGCTTCTGGTTTTACAATCAGTTTTTTAAATGCATGATCATTTTATATCACATACAGTCTATAAGGTTTTGGAATTAGCATTCAGAACTATAATCTTGAACAGGAAAAAAACCTTTTTTTTTTTTGGCACTAAAAAGGGAACCAGGAACACATTTTTGGTGTGATTTTTTTCATAGCTGTCTAATAACTGACAAAAGTCAGTTATAGACTGAGTTTCCCTAGCCCTGTAGGAAAAAAAAAGAAAGGATTTACTAAAGATTGGAGATGAGAAAGAAAATCCAGACTTTTCTGCAATATAGAATCTTCATCATTGCAAAACAAAAACAAGTAAGCAAATGTCTTGATTCAAAAGTGGAAAATATTTATTTGTTTTTACTTTTATACTTAGTAAGTGGTGTAGTTTTTATATATTTGTCTTTTCATAGATGTTTCCCCCAGTCCAGTCCATCACTTAGAAATAATCAGGCTACAAACTTGATTTTCATAACTAGGTTTGCTGCATTGTAGCTCCCCAAAAGTAATTGGGCTTTTACTAGTTTTTATTGCAAGTATTCTATTTTTAATTATTTATATCAACCATTTATTAATGTTTTTCTCTTTTAGAAAATGCTGAGAATTTCTTTTCATAAGGAAATGCTTTCTTCTTAAAAAAAAAAAAAAACCTTATCAATATACTGACAGTCTCCATGTTTTAGATGTGGTAGGGCTAGGTTCCTCACAAAGGACAAAAGGAATTGTTTTGTACACAAAATAGCAACACCCAGACTGACTGTCTACTGAAGGCATAATAATGAAGGATGCAAAGGAGCTGGTGATACCTTTGAGAATTAATAGGATTTAAATGCATGAAAAGATAAAATGCTGAAGTGGAGTTCAGAGAGGTGAGAGATCTCTATGAGCTCAAGTAAAGATTCTAAAACCTAAGCTAGATTTTAAAAGTTGAACAGAATTAGAAAAAGGACATTCCTTTGGGCAAGCAGAAACACCTCGGAAGAGTAAGGTAACAAGGTAGGAATATGCAAGACTCATTAATTCAGCAACATTTATCGAATGTTTATTCTCTTTTGAGCATTTTTCTAATTTTGAGATACAAAGATAAAGAAGGAATAGCCTTTACCTTTGTAGAACTTAACGATCTGGGAAACAGGAAGTGACATGGACACAACTAGTGTAAGAGAATGGATTTCTTTGAATAGAATTTATATTATAACCTTTACTTAAACGAGCAACAGACCTGGGGGCAGAAATATCTAGATTTAACATTTCTCTGGGCCTCTTCCTAGCTGTGTAACTCTGAGCCCATTTGAATCTTAATTTCATCCAGGTCTATCTTCTGATATATTTCACTGATTTATTTCACCGATATAACTGGAAGCTCTTCACCAGCAAGCTCATTCCCAGCAGGTCAGAAAACATTTCACTACCAGTAGTATTACCAAATTAATGGCACCAAGGCCAGCTTTCCTAAAACAGGCTTTGTATCCTCGCTCCATAAATACCCCATAGGGCTACATTAACCCAGGTCCAGATTACTGGACTCCAGTTCTTCTGTCTACAGGCCCTGACCATCCTCTATTACCAACTAAGTTAGATTTCATTGTTCCTGAGTCTTCTCAGAACCACATCTGTATTTACTATTCTTTTGGAAGTTAGTAGCTCACTAGACTGCCTGAGAGATCAGGCTCCTGTCAGTTCAGTGTCCTTCAGACGGTCACCCATGAGGTTTGCCTGTCTTGGTTTACCTAGGACTGAGGGCATTACCGGGACATGCAATTTCAGTGCTAACCTGGGAAAATCCCAGCTGAAGCAGAATGAATTGGTCATCCTGCCACTGGCCTGGTCCAGACCTCTCCCCTAAACCTCTAGCCCTTGTTACTGAAGACTCAACATATCTGCAGCTTAACCTAATCCAAGTTTAATAGTTTTCTTAAAATTTTGAGTTCTTATAGTATATTAATGAATATATTGAGTGAGAATGCCAAGCCAGTTTCAAATTAAAAGCAATTCAGGTTTGCAAATTAGAACACCCTACTACTTAAAAAAAATTCAGGGACCAGGAAAAGAAGGCAAAAAGCTTAAGTGAAAGGTTTATGTGATGTCATAGACAAAACTGAAAAGTAGGTTTGACCAAGATTTTCTTCCCTGTATGTGTATATGTCATGTTTGTGCACCTGTGTATGTATACAAGACTGTATATGTATGTTTGAGGGGTTAAATGCTATGAAAAAATGTTGGAAAAATCAGTAGAACTAAGGTAAGAATGGGATATAACAGGCAAGGGGCACCTTCATAACTAGAAGAATTAATTAATTAATAGAATGTTTTCAATTTTATTTTTTAATCATATATTTAAGCAAGCCCTTAGAGAGCTTATGAGATTTTAGTATGAGATTTATAAGATTTGATTTATTTATAAGATTATAGTATAAGATAATTTCTGATATAAACCCAAATCAGTTAACTGGAAATTTCTAACTTAATACATCAGTATTTCACAGGGAATTTTGAGATGCATTGTGTAATTATCAGAAATAGGGAAAGAAAGAAGTGACCAGGTACCTTTATTTAGAACATGTGGGCAACCCTTTGCATTTTTTTTTTCAGTTAAAAATTTTTTATTTATTTAATCTTTTTTTGAAGGGAGGAGGTAATTTGGTTTATTCATCTATTTACCTAATGGAAGTACTGGGGCTTGAACCCAGGACATCGTGCATGCTAGGCATGCACTGTACCACTGAGCTATACCCTCCCCCTGGGTTGCATTTTTTAATTCAAAATACCCTTAAACCAAATTGCCACAAGACTTGTGTTACCTGATTAAATAGACCAATTTCTATTTTGAATTATTTTTTGAACTTGAGCAGATCATCCTATAAACTTATTAATTCAATCTTGGGAAAGACTTACTTGGTAATATTAGGGACTCAAGTTGCTAAACTGCTTAGAACAGCTTGATCATTTCTCCGATATTTATCTTTCCTATCCCTAAAATGTTTGGCTGAAGTTTTTAGCAAATCAGGGCCAATACTTTTGTAAGCCTATGGTACATTACAGTTTTTCAAATAGTGGAAAGCCTGTTCTGTTAGCTAGAATATTTTAGTTTGCTTCAATCATTCATTCAGCAAGCACTTACTTTGTACCTACTATATTCCAGGAATTGTGTTAGGTATTGGGAAAACGAAGATATAGAAAAGCTCTTTCCTTCAAGGGCTTACAGTCAAATAGGTGAAGCAGATTCACAAATAAGTAATTGTAGTAAGTCATGGTAAGTGCTTAGTACTTAGTAGGTGCTTCTTAGATAGTTGTTAAATTGATAAATAATGGTAGCACCAAGAAGGTAGTGTCTATTTCTGGGAAAGTCAGGAAAGTAGGAATGATTCACACTCAGTCATCAGCTCCGTGAAGAAAGATGTTGTCTCCCTTATTCATCCCAGTATCTAGCACAGAATCTAGCAAATAGTAGGTGCTCAGTAAAAATTCATTGAATCAATGAATGCATGAGTGAATGATTGAATGAGGAGATAGTTGAACAAAGTCTGAGGGAGGAATAAGATTGTTTGGGAGGCAGGTGCACATTGTTGGCAAAGAGAACAATGTATGCAAAAGGTCTGGAGATGCGGAAAAGCATAATTCCATCCCAGTAGCAATTTTAGATTTCCATTTAAAGTACTCTGCCAAGTTCACACTTGAGACATAATCATTGATACATATGCTTCTTTTTTGGTGTATTTCTTATGAATTTGCATGCGTCTAGAAACTCCTAAAACATTATTAGTCTGTATTTGTGTATATTAGCCAGTTGAAATATCTCCAATTTTAGTACAGAAAACATTTTTGTTGCCCAATTTCCTTTTAAAAATATATATTTCTAGGTAGGAACAACTCCAAAATCAGAACAGATATTACCCTAACAATACAGAGATTAATTCACCTGGGCAAATTTAGTGGGGAAAAACATACAGTAAAATGTACTATTTTGCCCATTAGTTGTGCAGTTAAACCTTCAGCAAGGTATAACAAGCCCTGGAGGTGATTTCAGTCAAATGACAAAAGAAGTGGAATAAAATTCATTTAAAACTGGTTCACACCAGCTCTCCTGCATGTACTATAAACTGCTAAGATCAAGTCACAAAACATTATTTTGAGGAGAAAGGGTTTAGTGAACCCTAGAAATTGGGTTTGATTTATGCCAGAAAATCTGCCTTTTCACTGCTGAGATTTCTATGGAAGAAAGCCGCAGTCTTTTACCAAACGGTTTCTAAGGAAACCCCGTATAGCACAGCATCTGAAAACAATTTGGTTGTTAATGAGAAATGGTTCTCACGATGGTGGGAAAGTGCTGCCTGAAAGAAAAGGCTTCTAGATTTGGCAGTCAGTCTGTAGAAAAGTGTTTACTGTTCTACAGTTACGTTCCTGAAATTTCTACATAGATTAAATATTTGTAGGTGCTATTTCACAGTTGTTCTTGCTTTTAAATATATTTTTTAAAGGAGAAATAGAAAAGTTTTTGTGCTAAAAGTGTAGATACTGGAGTTTGCAAATATATTCAAACAAGTTGCTTCCCAGAATCTGTGCACTCCGTCAAGTTTTCCGATCTGTTGTGGAATCCCAACGTGCTAGAATTCATATATTATTGGCATTGAATTGTAAGTATATAAAGCTAATTTGCATATAAGTTTTCTAAAAATTCTAAAATACAGTGGAGTATTTATATATTCTTTAAATCTTTAAAAATATATATTCTGAAATGTCCCATAATTTGTATTTATTTCACTTAAGTTCTTCCTCAAAAGAAAGTAATTAACTGCACTATTTCAACTATAATCCTGTCATAATAACTTCAAGATTTCTTTTAATATCTAATGAAGCACTAAACTTTGTAGTTAAAAAAAAATGCTAAGATATACACTAATTTCTTTAAACACACCTGTTGAAGTCAGATTCCAAAATCACCATACCTGTATTTCCTTGATACCTTTAAGTTATGGAACCAAAAGGAGAAATTCATACAATAATTTCAAATCGATTTTCATCTGTGGCGTGAATCAGAAACATAAATGAATATATGGCAGGAACCCAAAAAACGATCACCAGAAGTTCAGAGGAAAATACTTGGAAATACTTCTTGCCCTGGGAGTGTTAAAAGCTGGCGAGTCTATAAAAATATAGTACTCAGTTGTTGTCACTTGAAAGCCTATGGATGCATCACCTTGCCCATGGCTGCCGCCTGTGCATCTGTCCCCTGGCATGTGTTCTGCTTTAGACGTTTGTACCAGGCAGAGTTGCCAAGAGTCTTCTTGGTGTCCTCAGTTGTTTTCCTCATTTGACCCCCACCTCCTTTCTCTTTCTTCCCTGGTCTTTGAACCTCTTCCACTTTGGGGCAGCTGCTTTCATTTGCAGCTCTGCTTTGGGCAGAGGAAAAATTCTGCCAATGAAAACAGGAAAAATAAGAAAACAAGAAGGACTACAAGTGCTCTGCATGTGTTGCAGCTCTCTGGCAGCCCTCTCTGGGGTCTTTCCACTCACTGGGTAGGAGACCGAGAAGGGATCTGCTGGTGGAGACTGACTCTGAAGTGACCAGAGATTATCCAAGAGGGCTTTTATTCCCCCCTCTCAGAATGAACAAACGCAGAAATCGTTTGTGCTGAAAGAAGTTGGAAGGCGTTATATTTTATGTTTGCTCACCCAGGCCATACTCTGAGAGCATATATTCTCCATTCAGTTTGGCCCGAGCTATACTATTGTTGTATTGCTTGGTTACAATAATAATATACATACTCTATTTGATTGTGACATTTGGAGGGAATATGATCTTCTAGTTTACTCTCCCTTATTCCCTATAATACAGAGAAACTCAGAGGGCAGCAACTTCTCTGTTTAACTTTCTTAGAGTGGTATATGCTAGACAAGCATGTGTATGAGAGTATTTCATAAATATTAGTCCATGAAGAGAAAGAAGAAAACATGTTTTCTAAATCAAAAGAAATGCAAGTAAATACTTTAGAGTTTCTGCTGTTAGGCCAATATGCTTGACGTTTGAGGTTTTGTGAGAACTTTTTTGAGCGGCTAAAACACAGAAGAGACGTCATTCTTATCTTTGTTGATAAAACACCAGAAGGGTTGGTTACAGGTGGCATGAATGATATGCCCAAAATAGACATGTAGTTTCTGCCTCAGCACATTTAACTTGTTGCTACTTCTTTTCTTCCTTTTTCCACAGTACCCTCCGCAGGACTACATGATGGCTCCCTAGATAAGGCAACAATCTAATTGGGTGGCTGTAGAGATCTGTGTTAGACTTAGAAAGGAATATTTGTCTTTACTTAATATGACCACTCTGCATCTCACTCTGAAAAATATATAGTTGTGAAATATTTCCTCCCTTTGAACTTGTCTGAGTGCATTAATTGTTATTATTAGAGCTGCACATGGCTCATGTAAAGGGCAGAAACCACACAAGGGCTATAAACAAGCACACGTGGAAGAAGGAGTAACTGTTTTTACTGAGTCAAGATCCATGTAAAGGAGTAGATCACATTTCCTTCTCTTAGAAAAACTTTTGAAAATTAGTCTCAAGATAAACTCAATTCAAAATATTCTGTGTCTATCGTATGCTAGACTCTTCACTAGTAACTGTGAATACAAGATGAACTGCTTTTGGAGGAGCTCACTGGCTAGATTTACGATAATATCTCTTCTCAAAATTTGGAGGGTTTTAGATAGTTTCCCTAGGTTTATGTTTTACCAAGCAGTGATGTCTTTATTCATGAAAGAAACCTCTAATGAATGCACTATTTTTCTTAATGAATTCTTTTTTCCCTTTTTTGGGGGGTTAGGGTAATTAGGTTTGTTTGTTTGTTTATTTATTTTAATGGAGGTACTGGGGATTGAACCCAGGACCTCATGCATGCTAAGCACACACTCTACCCCTCTTTCCCCTGAATGCGCTATTTTTTGATAAGGTACCAGGCTCTTGGGGATATAATGATGAATAAGACAAGAGACTCTGTCCTCCAGAAGATCTCAGACTAGAAGAGGAGAGGGATATGTAAGAGAGAAATTAGAATACAATTCTATATAAATGAGCAAATAATGTTCCTACTGGAACATTTAATTTCTGAAATTGATAAAGCTTACCAGTTAAATGAAAACACACGTGAATTGGTTAGTTTAATACCTGGCAAATTGAAAGCACTCAAAAGATGCCAACTATCTCTGTTATCATTATCACCTTTACCTTTCTTGTCTCAGTATGCTTAGGCCAGTACAGAGTACAAATCTAGTCCTTCCATATTTGACCTTTTAAAATGTCTCACTAACAAAAGTCAGTGTATTTTCTAGAATGAAAAGTCTTATGTGTTAGCATACCATTTGAACTCATGTTCATCCAAAGTTCCTAAATATCACATGTGGTGATAAATACAAAGATATGTGGAAAATGGTCTGCTAGCTGAGAGATAATGAAAGGCTTCTCATTTTACTTCCATATTTCCATTTCAGCTGCTTTTCTTTTTTGGAAAATGAGTTCTCAATTGTATAATGAAACTTTTTTATTTAAACAAGGTAAGATTTGGTGGGTTCGGCTCCGGATGACTGTCTAATATTATCATAAATATCAAGTTAACTTTTTTATTCTTTAATTTTATTCATTTTAACAGTGTTATTAAGAAAATTTATACATAATATAATCATTCATTAAAAAATGTATAGTTGGTGAATTTTGATAAATATATGTGTGATATAACCATCACAACCCATTAGTTAACTAAGGGTTTCTTCACCTTAGCACCATTGACATTTAGGGCCAGATAGTTCTCTGTTGTGTGGAGCTGACCGGTGTATCACAGGATGTTTGGCAGCACCCCTAGCCTCTGCCTTCTAGATGGCAGCATCCACAAGGTTGTGAAGCCAAAAATGGCTCCAGATGTTGCCAGTGGTCCCCTGGGGGGTAGTGTCACCCCTAATTGAGAACTACTGCTTTTGATCATCCAGCCATTGATTTTAAGCCTATGGGCCAGTGCAGATTGACCACAGTGTGGCTTTTCTTCCAGGAGCTGTAGGTCTTCACTTGGCAGTGCTCCTTCATATATTCAGTGCCTAATTTGTGAGAGGTACTGGCAAAGCCATGATGAGTAAGATGGTCCTTGCCCAGTAGTAACTTGTGTCTAAAAATGTGTAAATTAAGTTGATTCTTCAGATTTTGTAACTGTGCTAGGTGATTCTTAATAACACTCTGAAGCAGTACATATCCCAAAGCAAAATACTTCCATAGTGGCGGACAACCCCCTATAATTTTTTTTTTACTTTTCATTGAATATTTTTTGATTCTTCTGCATGGAATAAATTAAAATGCGTTGCTTTGTTTTACTACTGAGATCTTTAATTATTTATTTTTTATGTTTATTCAGTCTTTTTCCTTCAGATCTTTTATAAATGAACACTTGTGTTATGGATTTGGGGGATAATAACAGCACCTGTCCTGACACATAGAATTCTTATTGTTTGGACAGCTGTCTACACTCCGGACATTTGTACATGCACATTCAGCTTTGAAAGAATAATTGTGTGATTAAAAATGGATCTTGTAATTGTGTAACTGAAGCGAAACTGAGTGCTCAGCTCATCGTCAAGTATATAAAAACCTTAAAAAGTAACAAATCATGTCAAATCCCATTGTGATTCATTTAAAATCAAGTACAGAACATCATACAACATAGTGTTTAATATTGCATTTGGACTGATAAGATGTTGGGACAGTATAGTCAAATATAGTTAAAATAGTTAAACGGTAATATAAATAATTACTCTCTAGCAGTATAGCATTTTCCTGGCATTTATCTAGCACCTTGTGCATACCTAAGTGATTCACCTCTTAATTCATAGAACTATGTTATGAATCTGCGTTTTATGGTTTTCTGTGTGTTACTAGTAAAGAAGCTTCAAGGATGAATAGTTGTCTTTTACTTTTCATAGTTCCTTTATCATTGAAGTCTTTTCTACAAAGATTTTTATTTTGCAAACCTAGTGCTGTTGTACATGTATACTTATATGTACATATATGAGCTGCTATTATTGAATGCTTGCCAAATTCCAGGAGCCATGCTAAGCATTTAGTCTAAGACCCTCATCCAGAGGTACACAGTGAGTTCTAGAACCTGAATCTGAACCCGCACTTCTCTGGCACCAGTGTTCTTGTTCTTAATCATTATACCACATGGATCCATTCAGCACTGTATGGGCACTAAAAGAAATATGTATTGCATGCAAAAGAATGAAATTGGACACTTACCTTACGCCTTATACAAAAATCAACTCAATATGGATTAAAGACTTAAGTGTAAGTCCTGAAACCATGAACTCTTAGAAAACAAAGAGAAAAAGCTTCTTGGCATTGATCTGGACAATGATTTTTTTGGATATGACACAAAAAGCACATGTAACAAAGGCAAAAATAAACAACTGAGAGTGCATCAAACTAAAGATCTGTGTAGCAAAGGAAAGAAGCACAATGAAGAGGCAACCTACAGCACGGGAAAAAATTCTCAAACCATATACCTGATAAGGGATTAGTATCCAAAATATTTAAGGAACTCATACAACTTAATAGTGAAAAAGTAACCTGATTTAAAAATGGGCAAAGGACCTGAATAGATATTTTCCCAAAGAAGACATACAAAAGGCTAGCAGGTATATACAAGGTGCTCAATATTACTAGTCATCAACAAAATGCAAATCAGAACCACAACGAGTCATTACCTCACAAGTTTTCAGAAAGCTGTTATCAACAGTACTAGAGATAAGTGTTGACGGGAATGTGGAGAGAAGGGAACTCTTGTGCACTGTTGGTGGGGATGTAAATTGATACAGCCATTATGGAAACCAGTACGGAGTTCCTCAAAAAATTTAAAAATAGGACTACCATATGATCCAGCAAACCCACTTCTGGGTATACATACAAAGGAAATGAAATCAGTCTCTCGAAGAGATACCTGCACTCCCATGTTCATTGCAGCATTATTCACAGTAGCCATGATACGGAAACAACTTGTCTTTTGACAAATGAGTGGATAAGAAACTTATACGGTATATATATTTATTCATTTATAAATGAATATTATTCAGCCATAAAAAACAAAGAAATCCCACCATTTGTGACAACATGGATAAACCTGGAGTGCATTATGCTAAGTGAAATAAGCCTGACACAGAAGGACAAACGGTGTTTGATCTCACTTATATGTGGAATCTTAAAAAGTCAAATTCATAGAAGCAGAGAGTAGAGTAGTGGTTGCCCAGGGCTGGGGGATAATGGAGAGATGTTGGTCAAAGCATACAAACTTTCAGTTATAAGTCCTGAGGATCCATTGTACAGCATGGTGATTATAGTCAATGATACCATATTGTATATTTAAAATTTGCTAGGAGAGTAGATCTTAAGTGTTTTCACCACACACACACACACACACACAAAGGTAGCTATGCAAGGAGATGAATGTGTTAATTAACTTGATTGTGGTAATCATTCCACAATGTTTAGTATATGAAACCATCACATTGTATACCTTTTAAAATTTTTGTTGTACAACCTAAATATATACAATTTTTATTTGTCACTCATACCTCAATAAAGCTGGAAGATAAATGTGGTTTCTAAGCTATCTGCTGCTCTAAGATGACAATTTAGACAAATTGCAATTTGTCTTTGCAATACAAAAATACTAGGAGATTTTTGATTTGTTTGAAATAGAGTCCTATGATCCACCCTAATCCATTTTAGTGAGAAGAGTAAAGGGAAATTTCTCTGATTTCTAAACCTATTTGAAAAATTTCCCTACTGCCTCACCCTACCCTCTCTCCTCTAGATAGAAAGAGAATGTGTGCACACAATGCAACATTACTTAAATGGCTAACATAAAATACATTGTATTAACACTTTCAGTTGCAGGCATAAAGGAAAACGAAGGAAGGGAGGGAGGGAAGAAGGATGTAAAGAAGGAAGGAAGGAAGAAAAGAAAACTGGCTAAAATTTTAAAAAGTTAATTAACTTTTATTACTAAAATATTAAGGCTTCAGACAATACTCTCAGGGTTTGATCCCAATGCATTTCTCCAGCCTGCTTTTTTTGCTATTTGCTTTATTTTGAAAGAGATTCTTAATTTTGACTCCTAGCAACTCGGTATTTACATCTTACCGATTTCCAGTCTAACAGAGAAAGGAGTCAACTCTCCTCCAAAATATCTGCAGAAGTCCTGGCCTCACTTTGATTAAATCCACTTTGTATGTTTCCAGCCCTGATACAATTGTAGGTCCAGGGAAACTTGGTGTTTTGATTGTCCACACCTAGATCACATACCCACCTTCAGAATCAGGTCTGAATTCAGCTCCATCCAAAGCATAAGGACAGAAGACACAGGAAACGTGATTCCCCAAAGAAAAATGTAGGTGGTGTCATAAGAAGAAAAGAAAATGAATGTTGGATGGCAAAATCAGAAAAACATTTACTACACTGACATTTAATTAAATGGCAGTTATTATTACTATTTATACATTTTTAGGCCACTTACCAAATCCTATTAAACCTACTATATAAAAAAAATCACTCTACTTAATAACTTTACTCAAAAAACGTATTCATATTTTCCATTTGGGATATCATAATACATCCCCTTCTCTTGCTTCAAGGTTGACATGATGAGCAAGAATGCCATGATATATCTATGTGGAACTCTCATTTAATTTTTTGTTTGTATTTTGTTTGTTCTGAATTCTTACTTCTACATTTAATTTTTATTGTCATTTTCTTGTCATTGCCTAGGGAGTAGCCCAACCAATTTTCTTTACTTTTGACCAAGGTATCTCTAGTCCCTGTAGAATGTAACAGATTATTGTCTCATGACTTTTTTCCTTCCTTCTTCTGTTCTAGAAGCCAGAACCAGTCCCTTTCCTCTAGTAACTTTTTTTAAAACTTTTTTTCCTAAGTTACTTTTGGTGGTAATTGTTGTTGTTTAACTGCTAATAACTATATAGAAACCACCACCTCTGGTTTTTCTTTTTTTCACTTTGATCCCAGAGGGAAAGACAGGGTACCCATAGATGTTAATTGTGGGCCCTGGAGGATGCCAGGAGCTGAAGTGAGGTGCATGGGCATCTTGGATGTTGTAATTGTGGAGTGAGTCATCGTAGACCTTTGCAAATAAAGGAGGAATTAGGAAAGACTGAGGTGAGCAATCTCTCAACCAGATGGATCATGGTATCAGGAATTCTGTACACATGAGTAATTATGCTCAAGAGCAGAGGGTCTGCAAATTCTTCACAACAACCGTGAGGTGTAAGTAGAACTATTTGTTCCATTTTACGAGAGAACCAAGGAGTAGAGAGATTAAGTCATGGGTGCCAGGATTCAAATTCCCTAATTCAGTGTCAAAGCCTAAATTCTTGGAAGTGCAAGTCTCTTCACAAACGTCAGGAATTAAGGAACCTTATAAGAAATCTAAGTCTTGAGGTGGTTCAAAATCTTTTAAGTGCCTCTGGATCGAAAGTTTATCTTTTTTTTTTTTTTTTTTTCCAGATCCTACTCAAATCCCAGTTACTAGTTAGCCTCTGGAATCTCCATTGAAAGGTCTTTGGAGCTGGATGAAGAAATCAGAGCTTTACCTGAACAGCTTCCGTAACAGCAGTAATAATAGTGGTGACCATTTACTGAGCAATTAAGCGCACCAGGAGTGAGGCTATGAGCTCTTTATACTTACTATCTCATTTCATCCTCTCCACAACCCGATGAAGTAGATACTACCATTATTTCTACCGTAGTAATATAACAGTGTTATGTAATAAAATGCGTAGAATACATGTGCAGTCATTATACAATATTTCTATAATTAAAAGACAGCTCTGGATATGTGGCAAGCTTAATAAATATTTACTGAATGGAAACACGAAGGGATTAATTAGCAATTATCTCTCTGCAGCCTTTAGCCCCTGCAGAACTCCTGGGAAAAGAGGAGCGGTCTGCTTAGCAAGCTCTCGTCGGAGGTGGCTTCACTTGGCTTAGACCGTTTTCTTTCTCTCCTTTCTAAATTCCCCAAATGATTCAGTCTCAGGATTTTGCTTTAATCTTTAATATCTCATTAAGAAGAGTTTCTGTCCAGTGCTTCAAAAGTGCACCATGTGAGGGAGCATTGCTGACTCCCTGCTGGTGAGTGAAGCGAGGGCGCAGGTTCCTGGCCAGACAGAGGATGCCTCGCTCAGAAGTGCGCATGCCGGGAACCCGCACCCTTTCTTCCTCCTTACTGTCTTTCACTGGGTTTCTGTGTGTCCTTTGAAGTCCCACCTGCAAATTACTTTGAGACCACGAGAGATCCATCCCCTGGCCAATCTAGGAATAAACTAGTTCCCTTGCTAAAAAATACTAGAGAACCTTTAAATATTGAACTTGTGGGTCAAACATTTGAAATTCCTCTCCTCTCAGGTTAAAATCTTTTGACTGTTTTTCTGAAGCCATTGCATTCGATTACAGCTGACTTCTGTGCTAATTTGCTGGCTGTGAACTTGGCACCTCTCGGAGGTTGTTCTGTGGTTTAAACAGGAAAAAAAAAAAAAGACTAAGTTGACAAAATGGATACATTTAACAAAAATATGGGAGCTTCAGTTTGATACTATATTGTTGCTGACGGTTATTCGACTCTTCATGTCCAGTCATAATGAGACAGGATACTGCATAAGCCAAGACCACACAAAGGATTTATGGTAAGTGTCAAGAGGGTGTGGAGGAAGTGGGTTACAACCTCTTTTTCTCCCAATTGTACTGTCTTGTCTCACCTTTGAAAAAAATCAGTTAAAAAAAAAAGGTACATGAAGCCCTGATGTATTCAGGCACAACAGTAAACAACAACAAAAAATTAGGTTTATTGAAAGATGCATGACATTTTCCACCTTTTTTTTTCCCTTTCATAGGGACTTGCTCTCTCCATCAAGCTCTCTTTCTCTTTAGTTCTTCTCAAATATTATTTCATGTCATCATATCAGGCTTAGTCTGTTGGAGATTTCTGTGTCCTCTGTAATTTAGGTTTTAAACAACCTAAAATGTGACTTACCCTGTTATTAAAAAAAATTTAGCTGCCTTCTCTGAGTGGAAGACTATCTAGCATCCTTAATACTCTTCTATAGAAATTGTGATAAAAGAACAGATAAACCTGCATAAATCCAGTGTGCAGAGCTCCTTTGAAATGTGAGGATTTTGTCATTGGAGTAAAAAGTAAAAGTTGGTTTTGTTCTAAATATCCTTGCTGGGGCCCATTATGCATAAAAAGGGGCCACAGCCCATTTGCAAGGCCTCTGAATGAACTCCATTCATTCTGTACTTGGAAATGTTTCTTCTGCCACAAAAAGAAACAATAGTTATAACCTAATTTCTTTGGCGCCAATATCAGCAGAGGAAAAGCCAGGAGACCGTGATGAAAACTCTAGTAACTTCTCTTGGTGATTATATAATTCTGTATTCACTAATCATATTTATGTATTGAAATAAACACTTTTTAAAAAGATTATAAAATGGTTTGACAATGCTGTAATATCACATTTCACATTTAAAAATGGAGTGCTTCAAAGTAATTTGCTTATTACAGTTACTAAAGTGTATAAAAACACACTAATGTGTATCCCTAGATTCTAAGAGGAAAGACTGTGTTTTTAACTACTGTATTTTAAAATCTGAATAGAATTCAGACTACAATTTTGTTAGGTAAATCTCTTCATCAGCTTCCACACTTACCTGTAGCAGTGGGTGGAGGGTGTGCCTTGGGGAAGTAATAGTGGAAGTACAATGCGTGTTAATCCCATTTCCAAGTGGTGTCTACACTGAACGTTCTCAAGTTCAGATCTGATCTAAGCACTCCTTGCTCAGTACCGTCCTTGACTTCCTATCGCCCTTGAAGGGAAAGGCCCATGTTCCATATGACTTACAAAGTCCTCTTTCGGCCTTCTGGCTTCTGCCTACCTGCCTTTTCAGCCTCATCTCCCAACCATCCTTCCCTCACGGAGCTCTCCAGTGGGCCTGCCTCTTTCTTCCACATAATGTTGTTTCTGCATCTCCTTGCCTGGAATTCTCTCCCTCCCAACCCTGTTTCCCCGCTTTAATAAGATCAACCCTTACTAACTCTTGGGATCTTAACCTTAGGTTACTTTTTCAGGAAGATTTTTAGTTGTCTTAACTAACTAATGAGTTGAAAGCCTGGTGTATTTGGGGCTGATGGTGTGGGGATTCATTGCTGAAGGACAGTTTGGAACCAGATTGTGAAGGAATCTCTAAACTGCACTCTCAAGATTTTGAACAGGAAAATGATGTCAGCTTTATGTTTTGAAAGTTTGAAGGATGGTTTGAGCCTTACAAGAATGTTTAACATACCCATGTAATTAATGGTCCCTGGACTGGGAAACGTCACACTAATCCTTTTGGTGGTCCCATTTTGACCCTCTCCCAAGCACTGTGAACAATCCCTTGCTCTGACTGCATTCTCATAGATGCTGCTTATTCATTATTGAAAAATACCAGCTGCCAGCATTTGGCATTATGTTGTCATTTACTTGGTGAGTGCTGCTAAATATAACATTAACTAAGACTCAGATACCACTGAATTATCAAACAGTATATAGTGAAGTAGTTTTAAGAGTGCAGGCTCTAGAGAGATCTGGATGAAAATTCCTGCTACACCACCTACTAGCTGTGTGGAGGTGGGCAAGCTATTTAGGTAACATACTTAGCAAAAGAAACTTCAAATGATGGGTGGAGAGACTGGGCCAAGGAGGATAGAACTGGAAGCAGTTTGCAAAGTATGACATTTCTTTAGGGGGAGGTACTTTTCTTTAAACTTATTTATTTTTAATCGGGTTTCTGGGGATTGAACCCAGGACCTTGTGCATGCTAGGCAAGCTCTCTACCCCTGAGCTATACCCTCCCCTATGAAGCATGACATTTCTTTGAATTTGAGAATGTCATTTAAAAATGCATGTGAATCTTACACTCTCTTCCATAACACATTTCTGTTTGTTTTAACATACAAATATTCTTAAGTTGGGGAAAGGGATTAAGTTGGTTGCTGGTTATTGTTTCAAATTTTCTGCATAGTTATTTCTCTAAAAAGACATACTCTGTTTACCCTATGGTTTGAAGCACCCCCTGATGCAAAAGCATGTGAACAGACTAAGCGAATTAGCAGAAATGTAAATAAAAAATCTCAATAGAGCAGAAGTTCTGCATTAATCTTCAGCCATTGATCTACAGTGTTAACCCCAAGGCTATCATATTCTAGGTGAGTTTTTAAAAACTCTAGCTCAGTAACATTACAGAATAAACTCATTCCTCTGCCTCATCATCCCTGAAGCCAGATTATCCTCTTTCCCGGTTTCACCATTTTCCCAGTTACTCTTACAGAAACTGCAGGAAGCACACTGGCTTTTCTCTTTTCCTTATCTCCCCCCCAAATATTTTAGTTAAACATTTTACTCTCTCTCCATAGAATCCATCTTAAACATACAATTCTTCTTATAACTGCTTTTTCTTTTCCATTTATGTTCAGCAGTCAGCTATCCAGTTTTTTAAATTTTATTGCTTCTTGCCTGGACTGTCTCTGAGTTCATGAATGAGTTTCCTACATGCATCCTCTATTCCCTTTCATTTAGCCTATGTACCAAGTTCCTTCACTCATCATCAAATACAAAATTAAGTATTTATTTTGAAGACAGACCTTCCCCCACCATATGATGTTGACCTTCCTTTGCAACCTAATCTTTTCCTGCTCTCCTATATGGTCCATACTCTGCAGTTAAAGTAAACAATTCACTCTTCCCTGAGCACCCTCCAGCGCTCTTGCCTCCAAGCCTCAGATCAGCATCAGCTCTTTCCACCGCCTCTCACTATTGCATCCATTTTTCAAAGCCTGTCTCACAAGGCTTCTTCCACCATAAATCCTTAAATGATCATGCCAGCCGAATGTATAGCGTTTGTTTCTCCTTTTGTTTACTCATTCATGGAACAAATATTTATTGAATGTTTAACATGTATCAAATGAGAAAACAGTGCTGGGGATTTGGCAATGACTGGGACAGAATTGGAACCCACCCTAATGAAGGTTCCAGTGTAACATAAAAGACTTGATAACTAATTTCAAGTGTCACGGGTTCTACATGTTTGAAAGGTGGTAACTTAGGCTGAGAATCAGGGACGGCTTCCCTGAGGTGAGGTGCAGGAAGAGATCTGGAGAATGAAGAACTAGCTAGATGAAGTGAGGGGGGGATTAAAAGAATTTGGGGACATGAAAGAGTGTTCTAGGCGGAGCAGACAGCATATGCAAAGGCCGTGAAATGGAAATGAGCATGGCGCATTTGAAGAACTGAGAGAAGGCCAGTGTGGACAGCCAGATGGGACGTAACATGAATAATGGGACAGGAGAAGTTGAGATATTAGCAAAAGATGGGCTCTAAAGTGGATGGAACTGAAGGAGAAAGGGTAGAGAAGAACAGGGAGAGAGCAGAAGAAACAATTCTTGGAGACTCGAACGAGTTTTCAGAAAAAGGATGGTGATAGAAGTTCAAGGATAGAGCCTTTTGGTCAGTGAGTCCCATATCTCATTTTTCAAAAAACCTTGTAATAAATGCTCACTTCCTGTGTTCTGTCATATTTTATCCTTATTTGTATAACTGTCTTTTTCTTGATACTAAATTATGTTACATGGGTACTTATTACAGGTTAATAATTATTATTAATAATATGGGTCAATATTTATAAGTAAAGAAGTTTTTATTGAAGTATAGTTGATTTGCAGTGTTGTGTTAGCTTCTGGTGTACAGCATAGTGATTCAGTTATGTATACATATTCTTTTTCATATTCTTTTTATTATATGTTCTTACAAGATATTGAACATAGTTCCCTATGCTATACAATAGAACCTTGTTGTTTATCATTTTATATATAGTAGTTAGTACCTGAAAATCCCCAACTCCTAATTTATCCTTCCCCATCCCTTGGTAACCATAAGTTTGTTCTGTATGTCTGTGAGTCTGTTTCTGTTTTGTAAATAAGTTCATTTGTGCCATTCTTTTAGATTTCACATATAAGTGATATCATATGACATTTGTCTTTCTCTGTCTGACTTACTTCACTTAATATGATAATCTCCAGGTCCATCCATGTTGCTGCAAATGGCATTATTCTATTCTTTTTATGGCTGAGTAGTATTCCATTGTATAAATATGCCAAAACTTATTTATCCAGTTGTCTGTCAATGGACATTTAGATTGTTTCCATGTCTTGGCTATTGTAAATAGTGCTGCTATGAACATTGGGGTACATGTATCTTTTCAAATTAGAGTTCCCTTCAGATATATGCCCAGAGATGGGATTGCTGGATCATATGGTAACTGTGTTTTTAGTTTTTTAATGAATCTCCATAGTGTTTTCCATAGTGGCTGTACCAGATTACATTCCTACCAACAGTGTAGGAAGGTTCTCCTCTCTCCACGTCCTCTTCAGCATTTATCATTCGTGGGCTTTTTAATAATGGCCATTCTTACTGGTGTGAGTTTATACTTCATTGTAGTTTTGATTTGCAATTCTCTGATAATTAATGATATTGAGCATCTTTTCATGTGCCTCTTGGACATATGTACATCTTCACTGAAGAAATATTTATTTAGCTGTTCTGTCCATTTTTTGGTTGGGTTGTTTATTTTTTTATTATCAAGTTGTATGAGCTGTTTGTATATTCTGGAAATTAAGCCCTTCTCAGTTGCATCATTTACTAATATTTTCTCCCATTCCATAGGTTGTCTTTTGTTTTGTTTATGGTGTCCTTTGCTGTGCAAAATCTTGTAAGTTTGATTAGGTTCCATTTGTTTATTTTTGCTTTTATTTTTATTGCCTTGGTAGACTGCCGTAGGAGAACATTGCTACAGTTTATTTCAGAGAATGCTTTGCCTATGTTTTCTTCTAGGGGATTTATGATGTCTTGTCTTATGTTTAAGTTTTAAGCTATTCTGAGTTTATTTTTGTGAATGGTGTGAGGGAGTGTTCTAACTTCATTGATTTACATGCGACTGTCCAGCATTCCCAACACCACTTGCTGAAGAGACTGTCTGTTCTCCATTGTATATTCTTCCCTCCCTTGTTGAAGATTAATTGACTGTAGGTGTGTGCGTTTATTTCTGGGCTGTCGATTCTGTTCCATTGATCCAGGTGTCTGTTTTTTTTTTTTTTATCAATACCATGCTGTTTTGATGACTGTAGGTTTGTAGAATTGTCTGAAGTCTGGGAGGATTATTCCTCCAGCTTTGTTCTTTTTCTTCAGTATTGCTTTAGCTATTCTTGGTCTTTTGTGATTCCATATAAATTTTAGAATTATCTGTTCTAGTTCTGTGAAAAATGTGCTTGGTAATTTGATAGGGATCACATTAAATCTGTAGATTGCCTTGGGTAGTATGGCCATTTTAACAGTATTAATTCTTTCAATCCAAGAGCATGGGATATATTTCCATTTATTTCAGTAGTCATCTTTAATTTCCTTTATCAGTGTTTTATAATTCTCAGCATATAAGTCTCTCACTCCTTGGTCAGGTTTATTCTTAAGTATTTTATTTTTTTAATGCAACAAGTAAAGAAGTTATTTCTTTCTTTAATCATTAAATAGAGGATTTTTTTCCTCTATCTTATTTCCAATCTCATCTTATATGTTACTTGGCAAATACTAAATGTCACATCTTATATGTCATTTGGCAAATACTTCGTGACACTCTAGCAAGCCTAAAGAAAGGCACCAAAAATAAAAAGCAAACTACATGTGACAAAATAGTTTTTGAGTGAATAAATGAGGCTATTTTCTGGAGTCCTCTCCATCGTTCAGAATGTAAGAAGTGTTAGTTTGTCTCAGTCCATTCACAGAATTGGAAGGAAAATGGGAACTAAAAGGGGGCAGAAAGTTAGGAGGAGGATTCAGTAGATCAGATTGCCAGCTTCTTAGTACCCTTCACGTTTAGCCTAGTTATCAACTTTTCTTCACTTCTCCACTCAGAATTCCTTTTCGTTCCAGTAGGATTGCCTCAATTTATAAGCATGAGTGCGCCATTTTCAGAAATGAGTCCCTAAGACTCATCATCTAAACAAATGAAGTAAGGTACTTTTCACTTAAAGGGCCTCTTTTTAATACACCTTTGTATCTCTCCCACATTTTCATTAAGTCTGATGTATATTTTCTCTGTATGTTTTCCTTACACAGATACAGGCAGAATGTCCCTGTTTTTTTCAGCTGGATATTAGATACACTCACCATTCATTTTCGACCTCATATTAAAAAAAAAAAGCTTTAATTACACAAAGAAGTCATCCACATGACATTAGGGGCCAAAGTTAGTAGGAAACAATAGTAAAAATGTAACCCTCAGAAAACGTTAGTCATCATTATCTTCCTTTTCTTTTCCTTTTTTTTTTTTTTTTTTGTTCTGCTAGGTACGTCCTAAGGGTGGTTACTGCAATGAAGCTGTGATACATACACTGAAAGGGAAAGGATGTGATGCTCGTCATAGTGGTGCGGCCAAAAGACATGGGTATGAATGTCTCTTGGGAGAAGCCCTCAAGGACAGTGCCGTGAAAGGTGAGAATCTCTGGATCACCACAAAGTTGTAGCTCAGTAACCATGGCTTTGCAAGTACTATACAGTCCTGTCTGAAGTCCTGTAGGCAGCTTGGAGTACAGTGGGTATGCTTTGTAGAACATCTTCAGTCATTATCATCTTCTTAGAGATTCAACCATTCTTTTTTATATTCTAGGGAGTCAAATAATTTTGTAATGTGGTGCAACTCTGAACATGACAGATGGCAGAAGAAATCTTGTTATATGTTTTTAAAGAAATACAGTTTTATTGTTTTGAAATCCCTTTAAATGTTTTCTTATACAACTCGCAATAACTTAGTTACAAAGTCAGCTGTCTCAGATGTGATGTCTCATCCTTGCTAATCTTTCCATGAATTCTTTTGTGATTTTATAATCTTGTGATTTGTGTCTGTCCTTAAGTGCTTTTGTCTTTATGTCCATTTGTCTTGATGTCACTTTCACATATTCCCACCCTGACTAAGAGAAACCCTCATTCACAGAGCCACGGCTAAAGCTCTGCCCCTCTGCTGCTCCTAGTCGTAGGAACTGTCCAAGTCTCCCACAGCCTGCACCTTGGAGAGGGAACCTACCATGAGTTAGGGTCTTAGTCCTAAATTGTATAGGTTAAGAAATTCAGTTGACCCAGTAACTAAATCTTACTCATTAACCAAAGTGCTATGGTCTATGCATAATAATAATGTGGATTTATCCTGTTATTATTTTGAATCAATAATATGGCATCATATCAAAGAGACTCTATTGCATCAACATATTAAATACAGTATATAGAGTTATAGCAGATATTTCGAAGACCCCAATGAGTGTAGTATACAGAAAGAGCAGTGGATTAGAAATAAGGAGGCCTAACATTCTTATCTCAGTTCCGCTGATATTATCTGTGTGTATTTGAGGCTAATTATTTAAGTTCTCTGGGCCCCAGCAAGAAAGGGAGAAGAAGTAGAAAGCACACCCATTCATTTTTAAATAGAGTATGATCCAGAATTTGCATGTGTGCTTTCTGCTCAAGAGCTTAAGCTTTGGCCAGGGCTTAGTCATTTGTTCGCATGTAGCTGAAAAGAGTCTGGAACATGTGGTCTGTAGCTGGAACTTGTAGGATTTTATTACTAAAGGAACGGGACTTTTGAAGGACAACTACCAGTCTTAGTCATTATCCCCTTTTATCAGGAAAGTAAATTTTCTTACAGCGCCTTCCTTCCTCAATCCACAGCAGATTTCTACTTCAGCCGGAATTGGGTCATCTGGTCACCTCTAGATGCGAGGAAGCTGAGGAAACAGGAAACAGGATTTACATAATTGACTTTGACCAGACGTTCCCAAACTTTCTTGGTTCACAGCTCCCTTGGGGTCTCAGTAAATTTTTTCATGATGCCAAAAGAAACACATAAAAGTTCCATTTACAATCTAGTAGCCATTTGAATATATTGCACACATAAATTGAAAGAAAAGTAATAACTTTTTCATTTTTAAATAACCACGTGTTATTAACGGGTATTATCTGTTGGTTACTCTACGGCTTCTCAAACGTCGGAATCAGACTGGACAGGGCCATTTCTCATTCTATGTGCTTTTCATGCCATGCTTTGTTTTTAGTCATAGCCACTGAAAATCTAGCTTTACAATGATATGGCATAGTCTAAAGGAATGTGGTACTCTAATATGGAAATTGTACCCTAAGCTAGTAATTTGCATGCTATTCCACAAATGTTGAGTCCCACTTTGTTTCCCTTAAAAATTAAAATATGCCATGGCCCCCCAGTGAGTTTACTTTGGCACACTTGGAGACGGGGCACATAGTTTGAGAATCATGGATTGAAATTAATCATGATCCAGTACCTGCAGCTGGACATATTGCTCCCCATGCAAGAATCAGGCTTCTTTTTAGAGGAGAAGAAGAGAGAATGGAAATTGTTTGCAAAAGTATCAATTTCTGCCTCATTCTACCCCAACCAGACTATGTACTCTTTTAGAACAGAGGCTGTGGCTGTTTTTACATCCTGTTTTATATGTGGTGCAGTTCTTGGTGCTTAGAAGGAGCTGAGAATATATTTACTAAATGAATGGAGAAATGAAGACTATATGGTTAACAGTATGTTTAATTCTATTAACCAAAGAATGCCAGATTATAGGAAATTTGTTGCCTATACAGTGAGCCTCTGTGAATTCAAGGGCCTGGACCATGCCTTCCTCATTTCTTATAGCTCAGAGCCCAGCAATTATTCTGCATACTGTAGGTGATAGAAAAGTTTTGGTTGAATGAATGAGTGAATGTCTCATTGAGACTTAGTTCTGTCTCCAAACCCGTTACAAAGGAGTTTCATTACATTGATAATGAAAATCCTTATTAGTGAGCTCTCGGTATAAATGCCTATGCTGACTGCCAAGAAAGAAAAATAACTACTCCATCTTATCACCCTGGATCTAAGGCTTTCTTTTATTACCACAGTCACTGCTAGAAAAACTGACAAAAAGAGAAAAACAGAACTTTTTTGAGATATGAAAATGACTTTTTCTGCAATGGTTTACATTGTCAACAGTGAAACTATTTCACAGTTCAAGATCATTACATAAAGACTGGAAAGTGAGTTTTTAAACAAGAGCCACCAAACTTTTATTAACATGGTAGCTATTTGAGCCAAATTTGTCTTTCTCCCATTTCTTGTCCCCTCAGCTCAAGTTTACTTTTCTGTATTTTCATGTTTTTAAAACAGGGGAAGCCATTCAGACTCTTTGCGCTTGGTTTCCCTCATTGTAAAGTTCATAACTCGGTGACACTCTAGAGAAGAATGTGCATGTGCTGGCATGTTAGAATTTTGTCTAGATCTACAAATTACCTATGGTTATTTGATCTTTCTAGTAGGATATTTAGAAAGTTATTTATGTATCTGTCTCTATCACTAAGTCAAAGTATTTTGAAGGCAAGATCTATGTCCTTTTCATTTTGGAATCCCCAGAGCATCGTACTGATACAGAGTAGGTACCCAAGTATATATTTGTTGAATTAGTAAATTATTTCTTATCGAGATTTTCCCAAAAGTATTAATCACAGTGTTTTGTTCATAATAAACACTCAATGTGTGTATTTTTATTTTGTGAGGGCCAAAATTATCTTTAATTCCTTCAGTATGCCTATAAGCTAAGGGAAATCAGAATTTATTTTCCCTATTTTATAAGTGAAAAAAATATAATTATCTTTAATGTTGGATACCAGATCTTAAATTTGTACTATAAAATAGATAAACTTGTTAATATATTTTAAAAAGCATTCTTTTTTATGGAAGAATACTTATTCTTTTGTTTGTTTGTCCATTAATGTTTTTCTACTAGTGTAATGAAAGCTTTCACTGAGCATTTACTAGATGCAGGTCAATGTCTAGGTGCCAGTCTCATGTTGCAGTCCATTTTACATTCCCAATTTTTATATTTTAAATGCATTTTTATTTATTTTTTTCCAAGCACAAAAAATATATGTTCTCATAGCAAACAATTAAATCATTATACAAATACTTAACAGAAATACCAGAGATAACTTCTGGTGAAATTTCAGAATGTATTCCTACAATATTTTTGTGGATTTATGTATATATATGATAATGTTGTCGCCATTTTGGGGTACACCCTTTTAAGTGAAACTGAACCATACTGCAAATACCATTTTGCAAGATTTTTTTCCACTTAGTGTGTCTAAACTTTTAAGTGTAAGAGATCTTTCAACTAGTAAATATAAATTTTCCTTATTCTGTTTCATTGCCAGATCTTGCCTTTAGATGTTCACATTACCCTATAATCCTACATAGAGTTACTTACCACATTTGTAATTTGAATTAGGATTTGTAAAATGGTAGGTTTTATTCCTATCTCCCTAAGCAAATTGTACATTGCGTGCCTAACACACACTGCCGGAAACATACACACGTAACAGCAATAGACGCTATGAATGAGTGAACGAGTGAATGATGTGCTTCCATCCCAGGACTTTCTTTACAAAGTCTGTGTTCTTGCCACATTTCATACTGCCGGCCCTTAGCAGTTCTTTTATATGCTCTGAGAATTTTCATATTCTTGTTATTTATGCTTCTATTATGTTTAGTTTTATTTAGTATGTTTTAGGTCAATATGAAGACAGAGAAATATGCATTTTAGATATTCAGAAGTATAGAAATAGTAATTATATAATGATAAAAATAATCAGCATTTTAAATCTTTTCAGTTATTGGAGCTTACTAATTTTCAAAATTAAAAAGACAATAATGAACACTCACAATGCAGCTTCACTTCACTTTTGTGACATATTTCTTAGCCTGACATATTTCTTAGCCCATTCTCTTTCTACCTATTCAAGAAGAGAAAATTTCTAAACTGAAATAATTATATAAATTAAATGATAAATGGCAGAGACTGGTAAATTAGTTATCCTCCAGTAGCGGTTCCCATGGTTGTAGGAGCTCAGATCTGTGACCGTTTGCAACGGACACTCTGTTTCCAGCTTGCAGCCAGGCGTGCACGTGGACGTGTCTTGTGGCAGTTTTCATGAACGTTTTTGAGAAGGAAGAGAGGTGTATGTTCCTTTACTCTTGTCCTCTGACCCTCTTCCTGTTCCGTAACTCTGGAGTGTGATGCTGCCACCTTGGACTGTGGGGTTGAAGCCTTGCAGGACAGAGCATCAAGATGAACGGATCCTGTGTTCCTAGCAGCATGAGTCACCATGCCAGTCACGAATCACTTTCTGGACATTTCCATGAGACAAAAATTAATTTCCATCTTTATTAAGCTATTGTTTCTGTCATTTGCTCCCAAACCTTCTTAGCTAATACATATATTGAATCTAGAATTTCTAAGAATGTCTCTGTAAGCTTATTTAACACAAATAACTAACTCCTACCAACAGCATTTCACCAAAGAAACCATATGCCATATTACTGCCTATTAATAGATTTAAAAAAAAAAGGGCCAGAGAAGTTTCAATTCAGATTCCAGGTTCAATTCTCTTCAAAAGAGACTGCATTTACATGCTAACTGACAGGTAATAAGATAGAACGCAAAGTCAATAATAGCCTGTTTTTGTATCTAGTTCTGTATTTGTTTCAAAATATTAATCTAATCTAGTTCCTCAAAACCACACTTAAAGTAGATGCATAAACGACAAAACTGAGCACCAGAAAGTGTCATCTGCACAAGGTAACAAAGCTAGACAGTGGACTAGTTTCCTGGGTTCCATTTCTTTGTGCTTTGTATCATATTGTTCGTCAGTCTTTTTAAGCCTCATCATGTATTATTTTGTATTTTATTGACAAAGTTTTATAAATAATTTTTCATCTTCACTGTAGATTACAGGATGTCCTTTTCACATCTGCATTTACACAACTGAGAGATGAGCATGAGCATCAGAAATTTTATTGTGTATTAGATAAGGTACTATTTCTCTCTCCCTCTAGGAAGAAGGAGATACTGGAAGAAATAGTAGATAAAGGATATATCTGACTTAAAACACTCTCTTGGTTCAAGAAAACAGTAATGTTAATTGTTGCCTATACTCTTGACATAGCTAAATGGGTAATGATGTATCATTTCCAACCCTCAAAAAAGTCAAGCTGTCTTTTCGTTGACTGAAACAATATAAGCCTTATTGAAAAATTCACTTGCATAGAAAACCCAATTGCTAATTTGAACGTCCTAGCTAGTTCAGGCTGTATTTTTTAATGTGTAATTTGCATTTGGGTTCATGCCCCAGTGCACCCACATTTCAGTATTATTCAGTTTCCTGAGGAACCCAAATACGGGCAACCTTAGTGAACAATATTATCCTCCACTTCCTATATGATTGTTTAGGTAACTGCTCCATATTATTTTTCCTGTAGCTTTAGATCCTGAGAAGAATGATCTATATTTTAATATAATCTGACCTTGAACTCTTCTTCAATGCCCCTTAAAAAGAAACCATTTTGGGTGGGAGTTCTCTGATGGTTTCTCTTTTAATTTGTCTGCTTTTCTTGCTGTATGGTCTGCTCCTTTTTGCTTGCATGGGATAGGGACTGAATGTTGATGACTGCAAGTCTGGATTCCTTCCAGGCATTTATTCTAGGACAAGTCCTCAGTCTGTTGGCACTAAAACCTACCTATTGCCCTGTCCTACCCTTTCCTACCCACAACGTGACACACACCCAGTCTTTTCTCGCCATGTAGTGGGAAGGATGGGAGTTCTAAGAATCTCTGTAAATTTAAGTATTTATAGAAGATTTCTGGGTGGACATAGATAAGGCTCAGGGAACTTATTAAGGACAATAAAATTAATTGCTGTACTATTTTTTTTAAAGGAAGTATCCTTAAACCACTTCCTTACAGTTCCATCATTAGAGCTGCCTGTAAATGAACTTTCTTAATAGTCAATTCTTATACAATTTCCTTTTCCTCTTCTACAGCATGAAGTAGTTTACTTAAATGACTTTTCCTGGTGTAAATTACATTTGCATTTTAAGGAACCGGGAGATGTAACTCACTGCAGTCCCCTGCTCTTTTTCTACATCCCACTAATCATTTGAAGGTGCAGATTCTTAGTGTTTTCACTTTCCTATTTCCATGCTGTGATAACCGGAGTGTGGTGAAGCTTTGAAATGAAAGTTAAAAGTCCTGAATGTTGCCAGATAACCTTTGACCAATCAGTGACCCCTGCATTCCTTATTAGTAAAATGTATGTGTGATAACTGGTAATCAGCTGATCTATATGTTTGTTTAGGCTTGTGGGAGAAACAGGAATTAAGGACTAAGTGCATAGAAGAGCTACACAGGAAGGGAATCTCATCATTCGGTTAGCTTGGGTTAAAGAAAAGGAAGAGCAGTTTTTTTCAGACATCATCGCATGAGTAATTTTTAAAAAACTTAACAACCTTCCTACTGAGTATTATATTTTTTCAAAATGTACCTCCATAATTATGTATACATACATGATACTTTTTTACTCAAAAAATAAGAATTATTCCATTTATAATGGTCTTTATGGTCTATTATGTTTTTTCTTAACATCACATACATCCTACTAGAGTAATCCATATAGATTTGTCCTTGTTCTTCCTTTTCATTCTTTGTTGAAAACTCGGAAGCATATAAAAACATGTACAGTTATACACATAAATATATATATGCATTGTTAGCATCTAGACATCCACTACTCAGGTTAAGAAAAAGAACACTGTCAGTGCATTGGAAATCCTATCAGTGCCCTTTTAAATGGCTGTACTTGTTTTATGTCTACACCTTCATTCATTGAGTCATTTAATTATTGGTAGACATATAAGCTGTTCCTAAATTTTCCCTATTACTAACAATGCTGTAATGACCATGCTGTATTTTATTTCTACATTCTCATGTAACTGCGTCCATAGGATGGATTCCTAGAAGTGGGATTACTAGGTAACAGGATATGTACTTTTCAGATTTTAATAAGGAAAATTACATTATCCTTCCAAAGTTTGTATAAATTTATAGTTCTATCAAAAAAATAAAACTCATTTCCCCATACCTCACATCTATCCAATGGTTGTTGATATCAAAATTTTCTAATCTAATTAAAAGCATATCAAGTGTGTTTTAACTTACATGTTTTAGCTGGTGAAGATCAGCATCCTGTTTTGTATTTGTCCTTCTTTGGTGAATTACCTGTTTGTACCCATTATTCTATTGACTTGTGTATGTTTCCTTACTAATTTTTAGAAATTTTTTTTATAAAATAGACATATAAATAATTTGCTATGAATCAGAATGGTTTTCTTTGGGGTATGATTTTAAAGTTTTTTTATGCATCGTTGAATGCATGAAGGCATAGCTACGTTGAGGTGCAAGAATGAATATTTAAGAAACTGTTTTTTCACACTTCCATTTTCTCACAGTATTTTAACATCTCACAGCTAAGGTTATTTAAAGAACATGGATGACTGCATCTAAAATTGTATTTGTCATTTTGGGTTTCCATTCCTTGACGTGCACCTGCATTTTAAGTCATTTGCACTTCATTCTTTTCATTCTCATAGACAGAGGGTGTTAACTTGTTAAGAACCCAAACTATTATGTGTAAAATAAATAAGCTACAAGGGTACATTGAACAACATTAGGAATATAACCAATATTTAGCAAAAACTGTAAATGGAGTAAAACCTTTAAAAATTGTGAATCACTATGTTGTACACCTGAAACATATATAATACTGTGCATGAAGTGTACTTTGATTTAAAAAAATATTTAAAATACATTAAAAAATAAAAATACATATATATATACACACACATACACACACACACACACACACACACACAGGGAAAAAAAAGGATTACATGGTTCCTGGAGACCTCTTTAGGTTTGTGTATATAGTTTTCCAAAGAGGCAATTTATTATTATACCAAATAAATTACTACATAGAAGCTATATATTCCTCAGTAAAGGGGAAATTACGTTAGTTTAGGATTGACAATCAAGACTTCAAAGCACTTTTCTTAAAGGTTTCATATATATTTCTAATCATCTCTTGGTATTTCATGTTTCTTGATTTTTTTTGTTAAGAAAGAAACTAGAACTAGAAAAATCTAATCAATAATTTCTTAAGATTATAATATGCTTCAAAGTAGTTTCTTTTTAAATGTTTTAATATATTTAATGTGTTTTAATATGTTAGAAAAAAAATACATTCTCTATTTTTTATTCCCTGCTAATTGTATTCTGTTTGTTGTTTAGTTCATATGCATGAAATAACTAAACCTTGGCAAGAGTTTTGAGCTGGGCTCAATTTTTAATAAGCCAAATGATTTTGAAAGAAAATGGGCATTCTTTAGCTTCCAAAATGTTGACTCTGGATTCAGCAGCTACCAAGTAATGATAGACTACCCACTGACTTAAAGGTCAGAGTCATGGTGTGATTAGAACATCGTGATTATGTGAAGAGAAAAGCATTGCATCATTTAGTGCCAAGTTTGGATCAGATTGTGCTCTGTGACCTACTTTCCTTAGATTGGTTTGGTCTCTATGGATAGAACATGTACCAGTATTCTCTGGAAACTATCAGCTATTAGTTAAAATCTGAAAGTTTTAAAGAAATTACATATTAATACATCTTAACCTTCCTGACAATACTAAATGTGGTTAATTTGTCAACAACTATGTGATGTAGAGAACATGACAGTGTACAAAAAGACGAGCAATATTGCTGGAAGCCCTGACGTAGGCAAATACAAACTTGATTGGTACTTATTACAGGTTATACTGGTCATATTATTTTGTCTCTCTATATATTGAATAACATATATTATATATAATTCAAATGCATAAAATTCATCCTTTTAACATGTACAATTCAGTGGTTTTTAGTATATTCACAGAGTTGTACAACCATCACCAATATTTAATTTCAGAACATTTTTATCACCCCAAAAAGAAATGCTGTTCTGTTAGCAGTCACTCCTCAAAGCTGGTTCTCTGGGAAAAGCCTCTGACTAGACTGACCAAGAGAAAGAGAGAGATGACACCAAGGAAAAATGCAGATTTTAAAGGGATAATGAGAGAATATTATGGTCATCATTTTTATTATGAACTACTATGTCAATAAATTTGAAAATTTAGACAGTGGACAAATTCCTAGGAAAATATAATTCACTAAAAGTAAAAGAAAAAAATAGAAAAATCTAAATCACTTTGTAACTACTACAGAAGATGAATCCATATTCACAATCTGTTCTACAAAGAGAAGTCTGGGTCCAGATAGCTTCACCAATGAATTCTATCAAAAATTTAAGGAAGAGATGAATCTATTCTAACACAAACTATTTCAAAGAATAGAAAGTGAGCAGCTTGTTTCATGAGAACAGCATAGCCCTGTCAGCAAAATTCAAGGTTATTATGGGAAATTAAAATTATGAGAAGGAAAGGAAAATTATGAGAGAAAACATGATTATCTCAACAGATGCAGAAAAAATTTGATAAAACTTAACATCCTCTTTGATTAAAAAAAAATTCTTTTTAGTTAACTATGGATAGAAAGGAACTTCATTCATCTGACAGGGGTCTCTATGAAGAAACAGTTAGCCATTATACTTAATGGAAATGGACTAAAAACTGTACCTTCGAGATCTGGAATAAGGCAAGGATGACCACCTTCACCCCTTATATTTAACCTTGTTCTGAAGGCCTGAGCAAGTGCATTAAGACAAAATGTGTGTGTGTGTGTGCATGTGTGTCTGTGTACACATATATACACACAGATAGGAGAGGAATTAATAAAATTGCCATTATTTGTGAATGATGATTGTGTTGAGTGAAATTTCATCAATAGATAAATTATTAGAAATAGCAAGATGAACGGAAGATCAGTATTAGGCAGCCAACTACCAATCTAAAATCTCTACTTAGGTATCGCAGAGTCACGTCAAACTTAACAGGGCCCAGACTCTTGATTTCCCCCCAAAACCTGTCTCACCTCTGTTCCTGGTACCCCCGTTTCTGTCAGTGGCAACATCATTTAAGAGGTACCCAAGCCAGAATTAAAGGGCAGGGCTGATTCTAACCTAGGTGCTGCCTTTGTAGAAATCAGAAAAGGCACTCCTTGCAAGTGCATGTAACCCCATGCCAGGGGACAGGACTTTGTAAACTAAGTATGTGCTGGGTGTCTGCCCCCAGGTGCCCTTGTCAGCTAGGCACACTTAGGCAGTGTACACCCTGCACAACTGCATGTGACAGCTCTGCCTTGATCTCCCCCTTTTTGTTCTTTTCCCCAAATTTAATGAATTCACAAAGACGGCCAAGTCTATCTCCAAAGTACATCTTGAAACCACTCTCTTCTTTCCTGCTGCCTCCCCTTCAGCCCAGCCACCATCATCTCCCACCCTGACTACTGTACAGCACCCTCCTGTCTGGTCATTCTGCTTCTACTCTTGCCCCCTCCAGTCTGTTCTCCACACAGCAGGTGAAGTGATCATCTTAGAACATAAATTCAATAACATCAATCTTCCGCTTAAATTCTTCAGTGCCTTCCCATTTCACTAAGAAAGAAAGAGAGAAAAAAACAGACAAAACCTCTTTACTATGAACCACAGGCCGTGTGTGACCTGACCCTGTTCAGGTTTCTAGCCTCGTCTAGTGCCACTCGCCCCTTTGCTACTCTGCTCCAGCCACACTAATCTTATTTCAGTTTAATTAACCTGCCAAAGGGCTTTCCTGCCTTGGGCCTTTGTACGTGCCGGTCCGTCTTTTTGGAGGAGTATGAATAACTGGCATTTATTTTGCTCCTGCTACACGCTAAGCAGTGGTCTAAGCACCCTCCATACGTGCGC